>NC_060951.1:59546909-59576367 GCF_022045245.1 Lucilia cuprina | reverse complement strand
ATCGGTATACTTTAAGGTGGGTATTGGACCAATATTTTTGTATGTTACAAACATCAGCACAAACGTATAATACCCTCCCCACTATAGTGGTGTAGGGTATAACAAAAAAATGACAAACACTGTCGTTAAACAAATTAGGCAGAGAAGTCAAAATCTGTTTCCGTTCTAAGTAAGCGTAGAGCAGTATCATGTTTATTAAGTACTCGCTGTGATTTGATTTCCTTTATACAGTTTATATTCTATTTTGAAATGATTTCATTAGATTTGATTTAATTTCAGTTGATTTGCTTAGAGTTCGAGTCGTTCAGTATGTCTGTCTGTCTGTTAGTGTCTTTGGTTTTTATCATTCCAGTCGTTGTTGTTGTCACAATTTGCTTTGGCTTGAAGTTTAAGGGAAGTTTTTTTTTCTTTGGCTGAAAGTAAAAAAAGTTTTTTCTTGTTTTTTGAAATAAGTCTAATGAAAAGGTGTATGATGAGTATATTGTTGCTGATGATGATGTTGTTTGCTTGGTTAGTTGATTGTTTGATGGTTTAAATATCAATTCACATGTAATGCGGGATTTTTGTTGTTTTCCTTATTTTACTTTCGAAAAAAGGGGGTGACAATTTTTTTCTTTTTTTTCTTTTTTGGTCTTATCAAAATTATTTATTTAGCTAAAAATTTTAATCCTTAGACAACAGTTATAAATTTTTTTTCGATTTTTATGATTTGTGTAGAACTTATTTTAGCTGCTAACCACCCCATCTTTCTACGAATTGATTTGAAACATGTTGACAGCTGGTCTCTCATAATGTTTTTGATACATTTGCTGTTATATGTTTATAAAAAGAATATAAGTTCTATTATATACACTTGAATTTAAAGTATATAAAACATTTTAAAACTTTCAACAAGGATTAATAGTTACCTAAAAGATTCAACATTATAGTCGAAGGGTTTCATTATCAAAGTCAAATTATTAAATAAATTAAGCAATTATGAAATTATTCTTAAATATCATAAAAGGGTAGAAGGGGGATCATTCGCCATTGGGGCACATCTGTCAATGGGAATTAGTTGAACACTGAGTAATCGATTTTATCACATTATCAAATTTTGTTTTCGTTTATCGATTATCTATCATCCCTGGAAGTTTAAAAAATTAACTTTACACATGACGGAAGGAACTGTGCCCCAGGAACTGCCTTGGAGCACATTTGCCAAATACATGTAATGCTTGTGATGTTGAACAAAATTTGATTAAAATATAAAAAAATCAGTAATAATTTGTTTTAACTTTTTTCTTAAGTTATGTGAAATTAACAATAAATATCTTGTTTATTATACTTTGTTTGATGAATTACAGAATTATTTTACTGCTGACAAATCTACCTCATCCGCTTGGCGTATTTACCCCATTGGTGGGCGGTATCGCCGTTTTTGGTCAAAGCGGAAAAATTAAAAAAATATGTACATTAAAATGTTCTAGGAAAGATCGAAAGGAATAACACTAAAGCCAACATATATAAGTATCCAAACCAAGAAAAAAATTAAAAATATGTATTGCATTTTTAATTTGAGGCCGTTTCAAAAAAGAGTGGCATATGGTCCCCCTTCTACCTTACTCTCAATTTCTATAAGTAAAAATCAATTTCAGTTGAAAATAATGTAAAATAATGTCTTTAAAAATATCTTTAATCAAACCCATATGATGACAAAATTAGCAACTATGTCTTGAATGTGAATATTTCGCTTACTAAATGCTCCATTAACAAGTATTTTTATAGTACTTTTTGAAATATATTTTACATAAAAGTACAAATCGACGTTTTTTTAAATACTTTGATGCGAACCACAAACGTTGGATAGATGCTTTAGATAATTGGACTGATTCTCTAGATATTTTATTATAAACGCCATTCAAAAAAAAATAATAATGTTATTGTTAACCTCCACTCATTAGCAAGTAATGTATTAAATAACTACTCTAGATTGAATAACTTATTTAGATAACTCATTACAAAAATTTGAAGACATTTAGAGCGATATAGTCTTCAATATTGTCGTCTATCAAACATAATGACAAAATAAACGACAATATCTAGAATGTTGTGTTTTGACCACAACACAAGTGACATTTTGTTGCATGAGGGGTGTATATAAATATGGAATCTAAGTGGTACCAGGAAAGAAGACAATATTTCTAGCATTGTCATCCTTGACGACAAAGTAAACAATATTGTCGCATAAAACTTAGTTAATGACAGACTTGAGGATATCACAATCTATAAAATCGTTGACAATAAATTGATGGATTTAATAATCTTTTATGTCATCAGTGAATATATAGTTGACCGTTTTTGACTATTATTGCGTGAACGACAAACTGAGCGACATTGTCACTCATTAAGTAATACACGATTTTGCGACACTCGTTAAAGATTTTTTCTAGCTGTCCTACATTTGTCTACCAGGACATTATCGTGTAGCCATCGTTGACGACAAAATAAACGATATTGTCGACTTTAATATCGTATGACAATATTGTCGTGCATATAATCGTTGGCTATATTGGCGACTATATATTCGTTAGAGGACACGATTTTCGCGACACTTGTTCGAAAAATATCGTTGAAAATTTCTTCTGGCTATCGTGTAAAATGCTTTAAGACATGCCCAGCTTAGAAGTGGTATCAGCAATTATCTTATTGCGTGAACGACAAAGATAATCATTTAAAAAAATTTAACATTTCACAGGTGATCAACTTTTCGGACTCCTAATTGTGCTCTTGGTGGGCACATGAGGTCTAAACTCAAAACCAAAACTTTAAAAATATGAAATTTAGAAATTAGAATCGAACTTGTTAAAAAGTTACAGATATTTTTCCTCTTCTTTATTTCTATACCACTATGCATCGGCTAAAAACGTTGATCCTGTTGATTTGTTTTTCCAGAAATCAATTTTTGACATGTCAACTATTCCGAAACAAAAATCCTTATTATAAACAGAACCGACTGGGTGTGTTAAAAGAAATCACTTTTGCATCACTTTAGGTCAAAATCATATAAAACTGTTAATCTTTATGTCTCCAAAAATATCAAGACAATTTCAAAAAAAGTCATAATGACAAAACATTTGTTATTAATTGTATGAATGTATCATTATATTAGCTTTTACATACATACAATCAGACCTTCATAAATCTCATTAATTTGTTGGTTGTACTTTTTTTCTGAATTATTTATTTAGTTCTAATTAAAGGTAGAAATCAATAAAAAGCTTACACAATTTATTTCCTGTTTATTGTTGTTTTTCTTTCTTAAATTTTTGTTATAGTTTTTTTCTTTCTTTATTACTTATGTCATGATTTTGACAACAAACCAAAACACTAGAAATCAGAAACACAGATTTAAATTCAGAAAGCTAACAGAACGATATAATAATAACAACAACAACAACATCAATAAAATGTTGCTTAAAAACATCAATGTGTTGTCAAGTCAGGAAATCGAGCATGACATGGCAATGTTGAGTGAGTAAATGAGGGTTTTTTTAAATGATTGACGCGTGTGTCTTTTGCTGGGGTTAAGAAACAAAAAAAGTAAGAAACCTGCTTGTTTGGTAGTTCATAGCTGTAATATGTGCCACAACCTTAAGATCACTATGAAATGCAAGTCAGTCCGTAGATACTACATTTCATCTTAAGCAGAGGATACAAAAAATTAGTAGGCCAATAACTTAAGGATAATGCATGCTTAATAACAAATGTTTGAAATAAAAATTTACATTAACAAAAACAACGGCAGCCACAGCACATTATACAACAAAACAACATGTTACAGATTTTGATCAAGCGAGCAGGCGAATCAGTTTTCCAATTGATCATATCATGCTGGGAATGACGAAATAAATCATGGCTGCAAAGTCAAGTCATACAAAAAAATTTGTTTCATCAAGCGAGGATTAGTGTCTAAAACGTGTTAAATGGACTGAAGGGTATGTAGACGCTGACTAAAATGATGGACGGCTATGCTGTGTCACTCACTCACTAACTCACTGGCTGACTGCCAGTCGGACGCTTACTTGCTTGCTTGCTAATATTCAGTCGCACTGACTACTTTGGCAGCATAAATATATTAAAACTTACCAACCAGTCTTAAGAGCCTCATAATTTTTTTTTTTGTATTTTTATTTATTTTTGTTTAGGGCCTATCAAGTAGAGCAGAACATTGTAGACCAGCATTATTTTTAACACTTCTCTTTTGGTTTGGAGTTTTAACAAATCCGTCATTTTTGTTGCCATAATGCTCAGCATGTGGAAGTTTTCTTACATCATAATAAAAAAATGTTATTTTTAAGCGAGAAATATGTATTAATGAATAGATGAATGATTTCATTGAGTTTGTTTTTCGTCTTCTACTAGATTGTGCTATAGTCAAGACTGTAGATTGAACTATAGTTAAGACTATATACTGATCGATAGTGCTGACAATAGACCTACGTGCAATCATGCCTAAAGACTGATCTCTAGACTTTAGAATGATCTTTAGACTTTAGAATGATCTTTAGACTTTAGAATGATCTTTAGGTAAGGCTTAAAACTGAAATATAAACAAGACTGCAGATTGATCTTCATTCAAGACTATATACTAAACTATAGTCAAGACTATAGACTGATCTATAATTAAGAATATATACTGATCCATAGTCAATAATGTAGACTAATCAAAAGTCAAGATTATAGACAAATCTTTAGTCAAGATTATAGACTATGGAACAATCTCTAGCCAAGAGACTTATCTTCATTCAAGAAGAATGTAGAGTAAATATCATAGACTGATCTATTATCAAGGCTGCAGCGTGATCTATAGCATAGACTGTTCTATAGTTTAAACTATTTCCTGAACATATGGTTAAGACTTCAGACTGATCTAAAGTTAATATTATAAATTAAATTATAGTCAAAACTGATCTATACTTAGGATTATGAACTGATCTAAATCAAATCAATACTACAGAGAGATCCATAGTCAGGACTTTAGACAAAATAAAGACTGATCTATAATTAAAACTACACAGAGATCCATAGTCAGGACTTTAGACAAAATAAAGACTGATCTATAATTAAAACTATTGGCTAACATTAAGTTTAGAATATAAATGGATCTATAGTCAAGGCTATAGATAGATCTATAGTTGAAATTATAGTGTAATCTAAACTCCAGATTATAGACTGATATAAATCATATCAATACTATAGGCTATTCCATAGTCAATACTATAGACTGATCTATAGGTAAGACTACAGAATATTTCATGGTCAAGTCTATAGACTGATCTAGAGTCAGGACTATGGACTGATCTATAGTCAAGACTACAGACGCATCTATAGTCAAGACTATAGAAGACTAAAGACTGATCTATAGTCAAGACTATACAGAGATCAATAGTCAAAACTAAAAACTGATCTTCAGTCAAGATTATAGACTTGTCTATAGTCAAGACTATAGATTGATCTATAGTCAAGACTATAGATTGATCAAGACTATAGATTGATCTATAGTCTAAAAAACTAAAAACTGATCTTCAGTCAAGATTATAGACTTGTCTATAGTCAAGACTATAGATTGATCTATAGTCAATACTATAGATTGATCTATAGTCAAGACTATAGATTGATCTATAGTCAAGACTATAGATTGATCTATAGTCAAGACTATAGATTGATCTGTAGGCAAGACTATTGTTTATGGTCTAGACAAAAGACTAATCCGTACTCTGAATAAGCAACAGATCCATAGCCAAGACTATAGAGCAAAAAATTAGTACCGACGGTAATTAAACATTAAACATTAACCAATGTTTAATACATACATCCCCCTAAAAACCAAACAAATCTTAATACATAATGGCATTTTAAATTCGACTTGGTTGTTAAAAATTACACGTATTTGTTAAATTTCCTTATATTACAACAAACTCTCTCACAGTTTTGATTTATTTGTTTTTATAATTTTTATTTAAGTCATTTTTATTAATGAAAATCTATTTGTTTACTTTTATTTTAAGACAAATCATAAAAATATTTATTGCCTGCCCAAGAAAACTAACAAATTGTAGTCAATGATTTAACACTTTTTTAATTCAATATATTTTTAATGAAAAGAAAAAAAAAAACAATAACAAATTGTGGTCAATAAATTAATAACAGTGGCATTTTTATGTTACTCAAAATGACATTTCAGAAAGAGAAAGAGAGTGAGTCTGATTAATATAACAGATTCTTGTGCTTTGTGAAATTTTGCTCAGAACTAATAAGGAATACAATACTATATAAAACAAAGAAAATATTAATGTTATTAAATTAAAAATGGCGCAAAATTTGATATCAAATGTCAAAGATATTTTCCCCCACTATTAAAAATTTCCCAATCACTTATTTTCTATTATTGAAATTAAACAATGAATTAATATTTTTCAAATATTTTTCATTTTCATGATAATTTTTATTGTTGTAAAATACACATGTTGACCACTATTTGTTGCTACAGTTATTGTTTAAAACTTTCAGATTTAAACAATAATAAAATTTGTTTATTTTTATTATTTTCTTCTGAATTTTTGTGTTACTGAGATATTTTCAGTAATCTTATGTGGGTTTCAGAGGTCCGTCTACAGTATTTTTTCATTTATAAATAAATATTTGTTATTTTTTTTGTTTTCCTTTGACTCTATACGTTATTACGATCATAATTAATTTTACTATGGTAGCCAGCTAAAACTCATAAAGTTCGAAATGAAAATAAAAGAAAAAAACACTGAATCTTCTTCTTCTTTATTTATTCATATAAAGCTAAAGAAAATAAAAAAATAATAATAATAAAAAAAGAAACGAAATACTAAAAAAATATGAATAAAAATATGAAAAATTTAAATAATGAGACGACATTTCGAACGCATAAAATCGTCATAATAATTTTTGATATATGAAGCTGCACAGCAGTTGAAGCGCTGAAATCAAACGAATTCTTACCGAGATAAACACATATGAACACGCTTTAAAAAATTACAACAACAATTTCTGAATATAGGCTGTATGGGTGTGTGTGTGTGTGTATTTGTATGTGTGAATGTTTGAACGAAGAATGACAACGAAACAGTAAGATTCGGACAATACTAAGCAAATGAGGAAGAGAATAAAGAAGAAGCAGTACCTTTATCGGGAGTATAATGGTCGAATGTGTAAAACCCTGCATGCTATAAAGATATAGCTTGATCTAGAATCAGGTCTATAGACTGATCAATAGTCAAAACTATGGAAGAAGAAGCAGTAGCAGTATCGGGAGTATAATGGTCGAATGTGTAAAACCCTGCATGCCATAAAGATATAGCTTGATCTAGAGTCAGGTCTATAGACTGATCAATAGTCAAAACTATGGGGTTATCTATAGTCAAAACTATAGGATTATCTATAGACACGACTATAGATTGATCTAAAAGATTTTAGACTGATCTTGAATCGAGATTGCAGACTGATCTATAATCAATAGTATATACTGAACTAGACTCAAGACTATAGGCTGATCTAGAGTAA
The DNA here is from genome assembly GCF_022045245.1 of Lucilia cuprina. Taxonomy (NCBI): domain Eukaryota; kingdom Metazoa; phylum Arthropoda; class Insecta; order Diptera; family Calliphoridae; genus Lucilia; species Lucilia cuprina. The sequence continues at coordinate 59,568,792 of NC_060951.1, read as the reverse complement.
ATCCTATAGACTGATCGATAATCAAGACTAATCTATATTCCAGACTATAGACTGATATATACTCAATACTACAGACTATACACTTATCTAGAGACAATCCTACAGACTGTGGTCTTATCTGCAAAATTAAAACTTTATACTGATCTATAGACGAATCTATACTCAAATCTTTAGACCAATCTATAGTCAAGACTATAGTCAGTAATTTATGATGATCTATAGTCAAGATGATAGATTGATCTATACTCAAGGCTATAGATTGATCTATAGTCAAGGCTATAGATTGGTCTATAGTCAAGACTATAGATTGGTCTATAGTTAAGACTATAGATTATAGATATACTCAAGACTATAGATTATAAATATACTCAAGACTATAGACTGATCAAAAGTCAAGACTATATGCTGATCTATAATCAAGATTGTAAATTGATCTAGTCAAGACTATAGATTGATTTATAGTCAACACTATAGTTTGATCTATAGACAATACTAAAGATTGATCTATAGTCAAGACTATATATTGATCTTTAGTCAAGTCTGTAGAGTGATCTTTAGTCAAGACTATGGGTTGATCTATAGTCAAGATTGTAGATTGATCTGTAGTCAAGACTATAGATTGATCTAAATAGTCAAAAATATAGATTGATCTAAAGTCAAGACTATAGATTGATCTAAAAGTCAAGACTATAGATTGATCTATAGTCAATTGATTGATTATAGTCAAGACTATAGATTGATCTATAGTCAAGACTATAGAATGATCTATAGTCAAGACTATAGATTGATCTATAGTCAAGACTATAGATTTATCTATAGTCAAGACTATATATTGATCCATAGTCAAGACTATAGATTGATCTATAGTCAAGACTATAGATTTATATATAGCCAAGACTATAGATTGATCTACAGCCAATACTATCTATAGCCAAGACTATAGATTGGTCTATAGCCAAGACTACAGACTGATCTATAGTCAAAACTATAGACTGCTCTATAGTCAAAAAGTGATTAAGTTCACATTAAATTAACTTGTGTGTAACTTTACAAATAACCTTGTGATCTTCACATATCCGTCAAACATTTCGCATTGCTATATGTAGGGTAAAGGTTATAAAATCAAACTACTCGTTGCATACTGGAACAGAAACAAATTTAAAATCTTATTGTATGCCATCGAAAAAAACTACAATAACAAGAAAAAAAGAACAATAAATGAACAATTTGAATATTTAGTCGATTTGTAAAGAAAACAGCCAAAAAAATAATAATCAAAATAAAGTTTTAATTCTTTTATTTTTTTCTTTCAAAATAATTTTTTGTTGATTTCCAACACATGTGTAGGTAAAACTATACGAAAGAATGTTGACTTGTCTTCTGGACTGGCTGAAGTTACAAACAATGGACAAATGGATGGCTAAAAATTATGAGCTGTGAGCAGTAGCAGCAAAACGCTTAACACTACACCTCACAAACATTCCCAGCAGATGAGTAGTCTTTCTTTTCTTCTTCCATCTTTTAAACAACTAAAATCTGTTGGATTTTATTAAACAAAATCAAAGAATGATGAGCATTTAAAGCTGGTGGGTTCAAGTTAAGAAAAAAAAACTAAATAAATGTTTTTTTTTATTTTTGTATTTCATAAAAACCAATACAAAATATAAAACACAAAAACTGAAATAAAACTAAGAAAATATTGGAGAAAAAAAAATCAAAATACAAAAAAAAAAAGAAAAATAATCGTAACAATGTTATTAGTCGTACAACAGCGGATTAGGCTACCGGCGATTTCATCGTCGACACATTCTATAACCCCTACAAAATGGACTGACTGTTTGCTAAGACTTGGGTGTGCAGCAGCAGGCTTATAAGAAGATATGTTGGCCTGGGCTAGTGTTTAGGAATAAACATATTTACATACTTATATACATATATACATAAATATGTATAAAATGGAATGTTTATATGTAGTTTCAACAGAACATTTATGATTGCTGCCACTGCCACTGCTGCTGTTATTATGGCGGTGCTTAATCAAGAAACTAAGAAGGGCTTTCTTCTGGCTGTTCTTTTTTTGTTTCTACATCTGTGGTGTCCCAATAACAACAGCTATATAGATACTAGTTACTACCTTTGCCACCATGCCATCATTATTTTTATTTGTAGCATGACGATTTTAAGTCTTTAGTTTATATTACAATAAGCGTCTGTATTAATTAAAATTTACACAGTTAGTCAATACAGTAGCTATAGTAGAGCTTAAATCCCTTCACAGCGGTAACTCCTCTAGTTCAAAATGGTGTGTAGGTTTTTTATGTATTTTATTTTTTTTAATATTCAACAAGTTGACCAAATACCTTGAAACGATCTATGAAATTTGTCAGCATGTTGATCGTCGATAAAAACAAACAAAAAAACTATTTAAAACAAAAGTTTATTTTCATGAAAAGGTGTAACTTATCCAGCAAAAACTAGATAATGAATTTCAATTGCTATTACTTAAGTAACTAACTAGATACTTTTCAATATCAACTACATATTGTCTATGCTACATAGAAGTAATCTAATAAGGTCTTACTAATAATATCTTATATAATTACTTTCGTATACATTAGTCCTCTTGCTATTGAATTATAAAGTAGAAATAATAAAAAAGAATTTATTGGGGCTTATTTTTCTAAAAAAAATGGCGTAGTTCTTTGTATAGAATAGTTTTTAAATTTATATCAATCATGCGCATGCGTGGCCTTTAGTATATAAACTAATACATCTTTACTCCCATATACTTACGTACATACATCTGCATGTGTAGAGAGGCAGACATTGTTTAACTTCTATTTATTTTCAAACTTGTCAATCAACCTCTTTTCTCACTCTTCATATTAATAAACTGGCTAATAGAAAAACATCGTCTAAAAAACAGCAACAACAACAAACAAATATCAATTGTTCGTTCCATCTATTAGTTTGTTTTTATACGCCTGTACCGTTATTGTTAACAACACGAAAAAGAGTAAAGATTTATTTAACGTTAGCAAATGATTTTTCAAAAGTATTTTTCTAACAATTTTCAAACAATTACTTTTAAATTCATTTTCTTTTGACCTTTTCTTCTACAATTTGTGTATTCAAGTTGAAGGCCTCTCCAATATCCTTTAGTCTTCATAGAAAAAAAAAATCCCTATATTTACCGTCTATATTGTAGGGCTATTTGATGAGGTACTTTTCATCATATTTATTGTTTTGCCATCAAAATTCTATTTCTATTTTAAATGTATTTCTTTTTTCAATTTTTCTCTTGTTTATTATTAGTTTTTGTTTTTTGTTTTGTGTGTTGACGAGTAGTTGAACCTAATATTGATTGTTTTATTGTTGTTTTGTCTGTTTTCTAACATCCATGGCTTTTAAAATACTTCGACAAAGTCGTCCTTCTTAAGTCCTGTATTGTGTGAATATAGAAGAGTAGAGCAGCAGCAAGGAGTATTATTTGCTGCAATTGCTGTGTCTGCGAGTTTTGTATGCAATTTCAATGAATAGCCGGATTATCTGGGCAATAATCATAGATGTATGAATAAAGTTAGAGAAAAGCCGAAGCCATTTTTAAATATATTTATACAATAAACATGTGTGTATTTACTTCCAAACTTATTTTGAATTCATATGTGGACAGTGCTTTAAAAGAATATATTTACGAAATTATGAAGTTACATAGATAGATAGATAGATAGATAGATAGATAGATAGATAGATAGATAGATAGATAGATAGATAGATAGATAGATAGATAGATAGATAGATAGATAGATAGATAGATAGATAGATAGATAGATAGATAGATAGATAGATAGATAGATAGATAGATAGATAGATAGATAGATAGATAGATAGATAGATAGATAGATAGATAGATAGATAGATAGATAGATAGATAGATAGATAGATAGATAGATAGATAGGTATTTGAGATAATTACATAAAATTTTCCTCGGTGTTGTCGTGAAATACTCACTCATTAAATACAATCCGATATTTTGGTAAATTTCCAAATGATTCAATACATTAACACTTCTGCCAACCTACATACGTATTCACGCATTCATAGGTTACCTCTATTATTCAATTGATCCACATTTGAAATACAAATATAATGTAAGCATTTATTGCCACCAGTCTTGAATTTAAAAATCATTTTCCTACCAAAAAAGTCCTTGCCATTGATTTCAGTGAAAACCAATTTAAATCCGCCAACAACAAATTATTACAATCTACTACTCATATGTGTAACAAACAGACAGACTGACTGACATCCATAAGTAGTAATACAATAGAAGAAAATGTAAAGATTACCTGTGTCAATCAACATTTTGATTATTCAATAAAGAAAAGTAAAAAAAATAAGAAAACTACGTCTTTAAAATTTTCTTAGAGTACTTACTTATCAATTCATAATAATAATTATTATTATTATTTTCAACTATTTTAAATCTTGTTTGTCTTAAAAGGAAAAATTGTTCAAATGTAAATTATAAAACCATTGAAGCTGCTGATTTGTAGGTAAAAGGTGTTGATTTAAGTTGTATTTTTTCGGGAATTGTTGCCATATAATAAAGATTTCATTTAGGCAATTACGATGTGTGTGAGAAAATTAAATAATGGGCTGTGACTGTAAACACATTTTATTATGAAATTTTCTTTGAACTGGAATTACGCACTTTGTTTTTTTTTATGTTTCAGAGAAGTAAATAAACTGCTAAAAATAAGTTATAAATTTGAAAATTGTTTCAATTTTGTAATAATAATTTCAATGGCAATAATTTTGTAATAAAATCGTTTGTGAATTCATTTGCAGCTGAATGTGATAGAAGAATGTTTAAACCAAAATTTTCTATTTTGATACTTTTCCAGTTAAAGTAAAGCTTTTAATAATTTATCTTTAAAATCTCTACTGATGTCACAAAATCGCTACCTGTTTTAACAGCTTTAAAATCTAAAACCTTGTAAACTTGTTTTAACCATATTAAATAATTGTGTTAAATTTAAATTTTCCAAAATAAAAAAAAATTATGAATTGAAAAATTAACTTTTTCGGTATTTTAAACATTTATAAGCTTTAAATATCCAATTAGTAAAGTTTTTACAAAACATTTTTTTCTTGTAAAAAAAAACTTTATGATTAATTGTTTATTATGTAGTAGCACAATATGACTACTGCTGCAACATCAGGCTACCACTTATACATACATATGTACATATGTATGAAATTAATTCACAATAAATATCTAGATGCATTGACAATGTTGTTTTTATGTTTTATTTTTTTTTTTTAATTTTTTATTGTTACTTATATATATTTATTTATATTTATATGTATGTTGTCTTAGACAAGTCGTTTAAAGTAGCAAAACGAATCAATTGAGGCGATGACCCCCTGTCGTCTATTTTTAACCATTAGTACAAATATTGGCAGCAGGAATTGTAGAATGAAATGCATCGGTGTTTTTTTTTCTTACTTTTTCATCTTCTTCAACGATATTTAGTGCGTTTTTTGGTTTAGAGTCTTAAAGATTGTTGGAATTGTGTTGATGTTATTGTTTACTTCATTTAAATAAATTTTTCTTCTGTCGAACCCACTTTACTGAGATTTTTTTTGTGTATCATTTATATGTATATATTTTTATTAATGAGTCTCAATTTGTGTATCATTTACGGGTCAGTATCGAAAGTAAACGATTGTGGTTTATATGTTATGTGGAAACAAAATTTTTGTGATGGTACAGTAGTGGTCAAAATTATAAAGACATTGTTGTAATGAGAAATATATAGAGTGAGTTCTTCTCAAACTCCAACAAACTCTGTTATTATGGTTAATAGGAAAATTTTAAGAAATACACAGAAGGGAAAAATATACACACCTGGTACCAAATTGACACCAAAGCGCCTATAATTTTTCAATAACATCCGTTGTTAAAGTATATACATATAGACGACAATACTACAACGCAACATTGTAAAAATTCGTTGCCAAAATCTAAATTTTATACACATCCGTTGTCTAAATGTTAAAATATAGACAATAATACTATAACGCAACATTGTCAACATTGCAAAAATTCGTTACCAAAATCTAAATTTTATACACATCCGTTGTTTAAATGTTAACAAACGTGGTAAGATTACTATTGACAACAAGCTCACCATATTTAGACAACACAACGTTGTTAACATTACATAGTATTGCCGTACGTATGTACAGTTGCGTTCAAAATAATAAGAATAGCAATTTAAAAAATTTTAAATATTTTGAATATTTTTATAAATACTTTGAAAACGGATTAATTATAAACACTTTGGTGTCAATTTGATACCAGGCGTGTACATACATTTTTATCACTTTGTGTAAGCCTAGGCCACTATCGAAAAATGTTTGTCGATAACAAGAAAAACCTTATATAGTGGTCAATGAAGCGTTTATCTCTCAAAGGTTAGAAACTAAATTTCCTGAATATAATTTGGAATAAAAACGTCCAAATTGTTATAGTTATACCCCTAATCCACAAAAATACGTATCATTACATTGATCTCAAACTTGCTCATTTTGACCTCTTAGGATTTATGTTGTTCTATCCACCGTTTCATCATTCCAAGAGGCCTTATGGGATTCTTTTGCCCTTTTTTTTGTCAAGTTATCTTCCAGCTCCCTTTCCTTAAAATCAAGTTAATGCGCTTTTTAATTGCCAACTACTCCCGAATGGCCTAGTTGGTTCCCATTCGATGAAAACCTCACCTCTATGAAACATATAGAATACTCAAACGTTTATACCCTGGTGAAGACCAATAAACCTCAACTGTTTATACCCTAATGAAGTACATTTAAAACTGAATATATAGATCGGTTGATCTCCTTTAAAATTAACGTAGAATACTCAAGGTAATCCAAAAGACCTCTGTGAGAGTATTTGGTAAAGATCTCTTTATAATCTCATGCGGTCTTAGATTTAACCTTATCATCTGATATCCTCCCAATTGCTTTCTGCATGCCATTAGATATTATAGCCCCTGTAAGTGACCTTTTTTATTTTAATACATTTTAAGCATTATGTTATTAATTGGACTTCTGCCTGGAAGCAAGTGTTCTGGATCTTCTATGTAGACCCCAAGAACAGTTTATCTCCCAGTTTCGAGACTATCTATATAGCAATATATTCCAACGTATAGTTGCGCTAATGTTTATGTTTAATCATGACATGGAATAATTGTTGAATTGAAGTTCCCGATATATTCTGTTATTGGTATGATATCGAATACAAAGAAATATACCTAGTGCTCTATCGGGCCTATTGTGCGCTCCTTAACCAGTGCCTCAGGTAGGAATCGAACCACCCAACTCCGGTCTACCAGACTAGAACACTAATCACTATTCTACCAGAGGCCACGGTAGCTTTGTGGTTAACTTCATACATAGCAATATTAAATTTTATTTTCCATAGATACATTTATTGAAACCCACATTGTTTCAAGTTTTGAATGCCGAAAATATCTGGGGTCTTCAGAAAATTCTTGCTGGTTATAAAAGTTGAAGATTATAAAAAACGTAGAACAGACTTATGTTTTCATCCATAAGTGTTTTGAAATATTTTTCTGTACATATTACATATGGTCAGAACGAAGCCCACAATTACATACAAACACAACATTGGACACAGATGGAGGATACATACAAGAAACCCCAACCAAAAATAATGAAAACAAAAAAAAACACAACAGAAGCTTGTAGGGAGTGTATGTATTTACATTGTATGAGTGAATATGTTCTGACGATGAGTGTGTGGAGCTTTAGAGCGTTGCACAGAAGCGCATTAAGCCACATTTCAATGCATGTCGATAATTTATTATGCGGGAAATCTTTTTTCGTGACTTATTTGTTTTGTTTTTTTTTTTCGTTCGATTTTTTTGTTGTAGTTTTATTAATAATATTTTCTATGGTAGAACCCTTTTTTGACTTACCTAAATATACGTATGTATGTATGTATTTATGTATGTTATTATTAAAGCTAACGCTTTAGATCTAAAACAATAACAAGATTTTAAAGTATTTGAAAATCTCTTAACGAAACTTATACATTCACATGGAACTACTTACTTCCAATATGCTGCTGCAGTAATCAAACAACAAGAACAGATGTTAAATGCTACTGCACCAGGAGGTCGATCAAAATCTTGTTCAAATTGTATTTTTCGAATAAAAAATTATAATATTTCTTTTAACTCCCTACTGATTTACAGAAAGCAACCAAAACAACAGCAAAATAAACGAAAAATATCTTTAAGCTCAGGTGAGTGAGTCAGTGTGGTTCTTTAATAGGTTGTTATGTTTGTCCCCCAAAAAAAAAAAAAAAAAAAACACATGAAAATAAGCTACAGTCAGTCATTTAGTCTCAACGACAGCCTGTCGGCAGTTACCACACCTTTAGACTGTCACTGCATTATGACCATCGAACGCATTAAATGGTCAACTCCAAAAAATTAAAATAAAAAATTCGAATAAAAAAACTTTATGTCGGCATTTGAGCCTTTGTAAGTAGTTTTGCTTTTTTTCGTTCGTTCGTCCGTTTGGTTTCGCTGCTGTCATTCTTCCACCATATTACTTTATACTCCACTGAACGTTATGATCGTTTCTTATAATTTTTATCGAATAATAATATTGCTCAAATAAAAAGTTATATTCCTTTTTTTTCTTATTTCCATCGCTTGCGTATGAGATGATGACACTTATATTTTTTCCAGTCAGTGCACTATGGATCAGTAGTTTTAAACTCGCTCCTTAGATTGCAGCGAGAATGAAACTAATGTGCATTTTAAAACCCATTCCACTCTAAGAATTGTTAGTTAGAAATGCGGAGTATCATGGTGGAGTACCTCTCAATCGAAAAGTACAGAGCATGATTTTTTTAATATCCTTATTTCCCTACCAGCGATCGATATTATTTTCCGACACAGATAAATAGATAGATAGATATATAGATAGATATATAGATAGATAGATAGATAGATAGATAGATAGATAGATAGATAGATAGATAGATAGATAGATAGATAGATAGATAGATAGATAGATAGATAGATAGATAGATAGATAGATAGATAGATAGATAGATAGATAGATAGATAGATAGATAGATAGATAGATAGATAGATAGATAGATAGATAGATAGATAGATAGATAGATAGATAGATAGATAGATAGATAGTACATTAGTTAGTTAGTTAATTACCCGCTTTCAACCCATTGTGCATCGCTCATTTATATTCATTCTTTCAGGTGAAAAAGGCAGTTCTTTTTCATTTGCTTATGAAATTTATGTACATTCCTGACATGGTCATTTCAATGCCCCACCACAAAGTCTTTAGGCCCTCACAGGCATACCTTCTACAACCAACAAACGAAGACAAATACAAACGCCCAAGTAACAATAACAAACTTTGCGAGACTGCACGGCGTTGCTGAAAATAGCAGCCGTTAAAGTTTACTGCTTCATCCTCTTCCCTTAAAGACGAAGAAAAACTTTGTCGCATATGACTGCTCGTAAGACAAGTCAGTCTTGGCACAAACTTTTTTTAAGTACGCAGTAAATGATCCTTCTTTACTCCTTTATGCGCTATCGTATGGTTCAAAGGTTCGTCGTTCGTTCTTAAACATTTGCCCATACATACATACGTATATACTACAATATAAATATTGTTGACTCGACCAAAAGATACCGCTCTCTACTGGAGCTCTTAACAAATTTGTTAAGCAACACGCCTATAAGTGGAAATAACTCTAATTATGTGCGCGTGCGTGCGTGCATCCTAGTATAAAATAAATGTATATACATACACCTATATATACTTACTTTTAGTTTGTTTGTGGGTTTGCGTGTTATTCTTGCCACTTTTTTTCTGAGGTATTTTTTCACTTTTTTTCCATATTCGATTTATTTTATCTGGAATCTTTTTATTTCATTTTGTTTTTATTATTATCACTGCTGTATTGGTTGTTGGTATATTTTAATATATTTCGATCATATCTCTGCACACACTCTATCTGTTTCGTTACGCTTCTGGTTTTTTTTTCTACTCCTCTTTCATGTCCCAAAGATACAATCAAGAAAAAAAAACATTGTTATGTATTATTATGGAAAACATCTTAGCCACCAATCAGTTAAAGTGCTTAAACAAAGTCACCAGATAAAGTTTATATATAAAAATCAGTTTGTTTGTTGTGTTATAAAGGAAAAAAAATATATCCCAACCAAAAAAAAAAAAAAAATGACCACATATTATTGGAATTTTTTTCGGTAGTTTTCAAAAAGACTGAAGAAAACATTGAACTAGATGAAATAAAGAAGCCGATTTAGGATATTCAGATCGATTACTTTATTATGAGTTTAGTTTCTTTTTATTTTTGGAAATCATTTCAATATTTAGGATTAACGCCGAGAACTACAATATTATGTGTGTTGAACAAATTAATATGCAAAAGAGTGAGAAGTTTTTTTCTGAGGGGTTCGTTTTGTTTAGTTATTGATTTTTTCTTTAAATTAATTAGTTCAATATAAAAAAGAGATTTTTAATTATAAAGGAATTTTTTAAAAGGATTAACATTTATGTCAATTTAAGGACGTAAAGAAAAAAAACGGAAATTCCTACATTTTTTAAATAGCTTTTATATAAAAATTTTGAATTCAAATTCATATTGTTCAAATATTTGTCGAAATAAGCATGAATGAAACTTATCAATAGATGAGTAAGTTAAAATTTGAAAAGATACTTCATGATCAATTTTCTATAGAAAAGTAATTTTGTTATCAAGTTTAAATAAACATTTTCTTTAGAAAAATTTTCTACACGATTAATTCCAATATTTAAAAAAACTTCTTGAAAAACCTATAGTATGATCAGTTTTCTATAGAAAACTTATCGTATAATGAATTTTCTACAGAAACCATAATTGACGATTAAATGATCTATAAAAAATTAATTATACCAATTTTCACAAAAATTATAGTATGATCAATATTTTATGGAAATTTTATTCTCCTTAAAAAACTTGCTGACTGATGTTTTTATATAGAGAATAAGTTCTTGACACATTTTCCTTAGCAAATATTTGTTCAATCATGTTCCTATAGAAAACTAATAATACGATCAATATTCTATGGAATACTTTTTGCACGATCAATTTTATTTTAGATAATTACGTTAATTTTGTATAAAAAATAAATGATAAATTTTCATAGAAATGCTAGTTTTCTTTAGAAAACTAATTATGCGATATTCTATATAAAATTATTTGTACGATCAATTATACTAATAAAACTTTTCGATTTCCTTTGAAAAATGTATTGCAGATCAATTTTTATAGAAAACTGTTTGTATGATCATTTTTTTTAATGTATACATTTTCCACAATCAATTCTCTATAGAAAACTAAGTAATTTTTTAATAATTTTTCTACATAAACATAATATACAATTAAAAGATCAATGAAAAACTACTGGTATGATCAATATTCTATAAAAAACTTGTGATGCGATCAATTTTCTTTAACTAAACTTATATAAGATCAATTTTTTATATAAAACTGTTTTTAAAATTCATAATTTTATTCAAAAAACTTTTAGTACGATCAATTAGCTTTTTAAAATTTTGTTTAGAAAACTTGTAATACAATCAATTTTCATTGAAAAATGTACGATCAATTCTTTGAGGTAAATTTATTGTACGATCAATTTTCTCTAGAAGAGTTATTGCAAAGCATACTGTACGATCAATTATCTATGGGAGAAGTAAGTTATTGTTTCACTAATTTTCCACAAAAACACCATATATGACTAAAAGATCAATGAAAAACTACTAGTACGATCAATATTCTATAGAAAACTTGTGGTGTGATCAATTTTTTTAACAAAACTTAACTACAGAAAGCTTAATAAAAGATCAATTTTCTATATAAAACAATTTTTAAAATTGATAATTTTATTTAAAAAACTTACGATCAATTTTCTTTAAAAAATTACGATCAATCTTCTAAGGCTAAATAATTTAACGATCAATTTTCTTTAGAAGAGTTATTGCAAAGCATACTGTACGATCAATTCTCTATGGGAGAAGTAAGTTATTGTTTAACTAATTTTCCACAGAAACACGATTTACCATTAAAAGATCATTGAAAAACTAATTGTACGATCAATATTCTATAAAAAACCTATTGTACGATCAGTTTTCTTAAGAAAACTTAATTGAAAAATGTTAGTCAAGAACTTATAGTACGATCTGTAGGAAACTTGTAGTGCGCTCCATTTCTTTAGATTAATGTTTGGAAAATGTATTGTACGATCAATTCTCTATAGAGAAGTATGTCATTGTTTAGTAAAATTTTTTCACACAAACACGGTATTAGTACTAGAAGTACGTTCAATTTTCTTTTAAAAACTTGTAGTACGATAAATTTTCTTTAAAAAAAGTGATCAAGGACAAACTATTGAATTTTATAAAATTTTTTTACAAAAACTTTTATACAAACAATTTTATAAATAAAAAATCTATTTGCACGATAAATTTTTTAAAGAAAACTTATTGATCATATAGATCAATTTACTATAGAATATTTATTTACACGATCAATTTCCTAAAGAGAAACGCCACTCTATAGTTGTTTTATATCTCTTTCAAAGATTGTTGTCTTTCTTTCAGGTGATAATAAACGATCATCTAACAACCATTGTCCTGAAGTATGTCCACCCCAAAATGTCCTTCAATCATTAATAAAATTTAATTAAATTGCTATAGAATTAAAATCAACCTGTCCACAAAAGACCACCTAGGAACTTGAAACCAAAACATTTTAAATTTTCACACGATCTAAATTTCCCAACAGTAGCCAAAAATTGGCAAGTGAAAAACAAAATTACTATTGAAATGTTAACAAGCCATGAGACAAAACAATGTAACAACAATAAAGACTAATTGTAAGGTGTTGCTATGGGAAGAAAATCCTTGATTAGAAAGTAAAAGTATGGTGACACTTCCTTCCTGTTTCTTCTTTTCATTTCTTTTTAGTCAAAAACAAATCAATGCAAGTAAATAAGTAAGGTGGTAGTTGTTACATAAAATTTATAGAGAACTAATTGAAAATTGTACAAGATCAATGCATTCACCTTTTTTTGTGTCCACAAATTTTCACAACGATCTTTATTTTTGTTTGAGGCAACAAAAGAATGTCGTAATTTATTTATGGTGCAAGCAACTTTAGACACACTGGCGAGAGGAAAACCCGAGAGGAACAAAAACAAAAATTACTATTAGGTTGCACCGCCTAATAAACAATTAAAACAATTAACAAAAGGCTTCTTCTCTTCATATATGTTTCATAAAGAAAAAAACACTAAACTAAAATAAAGTGTGATTATTTCACACTGAAAGATAAAATTTCTTTTGTATAAAAATGTCCGATTGCACCTGATTGTAAATGAGTAAGTGAATTATAGTTTCCTTTACTAAAGTAGCCAACAACAAAAACAATAATAAGAAAAAACAATAATCAAAAATTTCCAATTTCTAAAATTCATTCATTAATTTTGTTGGACATTCGTTACATTCATTCATTCATACACTCATTTACCGGATTGCTCCAAAAAATGTGCGTGTGAGTGACCTCTGGTTATGGGTTTGGTTTCTTATTGTTCGGCTAAACACCAGTTGCAGTGTAATTGTTTTATTTGACAGCCTCAATAAATTATCAACGAAATGGCTATTTGCCTTCTATTGTTATTGTGTCCATGTTATATTTTTAGTTATCTTTCCCCCTTTCAAAAAAAAAAAAGAAAAATACTAGATAAAATAAAATGTTAAATGATAAAAAAATGAAGAGTTACCGTTTTCTTTGAAATTTCTCTTTAATAAATTTTTATTTTTATAACGAAAATAAAAACGGTGGTCTTACATAATTGTTATCATTTATTGTTCGATTCGATACAAAAGAATTTTCGAATAGTAATAAAAAATTAAACGAAAAAATTATTTTTTGTAGTGGAAGCAATTACGAATATTATAAACCCTATAGATATTATCAACAAAGGAAGAAGAATATGATCTTACCATAAATTTGATATTATTATTTGATCATGGATTTTCTTAATACAAGTGATCTTTATAAAATATTGATCTTACCTTACAGTTAAGTCAATTTTCAATAGTGATCATCGTAGCATATATTTTCCATAGAAAAGTGATCGACGTAATCATTACAATTCATCTTAACATAAATGTTCTATAAAAACTGATCACAGTACATTTTTTAATACAAAAATTATCAAATATGTTTAATTTTCTGTACAAAACTTATCATAGCACAAATTTTTTTACAGAATTCTTATCAAAAACCAAAAAACAGTGATCGTGAAACAAATGTTTTATATATCGTAGCCCAAATTTTCTATATAAAAACTAATCATAGCACAAATTCTTTTACAGAAAATTAAAAAAATTTTTTTTATAGAATAGTTGTTGTTATCCAAATTTTCTTTAGAATAGCGATCGTAACACAAATTTTCTATAGAAAATTGATCGTAGCCCCCATTTTCAATAGAAAACTGATTAAAGAGCACATATTTTTGTACAGAAAATTAATCGTAATCTACATTTTCTATAGAATAGTTATCGTAACACAAAATTTTCTTTAGAATAGTGATCGCAACCCAAATAAAATTTACCGTAGATCATAGCAAAAATTTCTTTTCAGAAAATTGATCACAATATAGATTTACTATAAAATAGTTATTGTAACCCAAAATAGTAATCGATTGTAACACAAATTTTCTAAAGAAACGTGACCGTAGTGAAAATTTTCTGCAAAATAGTAAACGTAGTATAAATTCTCTATAAATAATTGATCGTAACAGTTCTTTAAATTGATCGTTGCAAACATTTTAAATATTAATTTAATAACACAGTAAATTTTATATAAAAAATCTATATCCGATCGTATAGTAAAATTTTTATGTAAAACAGATCGCACAGAATAGTTTTTATAGAAAACTGAGCGTGCAGCTCCATTTCCATAAAAGAACTGTTCGTACAGTACAATTCCAACAAAAAACTGATTGTCTAATTAAATTACCACGAAGATAGGGATCGTATTTTATAATTTCGAAAAGTGATCGTGCAGTAAAAGATATAAATAAAACTTATCTTACAACACAAAGAAAAGATTATCAAACAGTATAATTTTTATAGAAAACTAATAGAGTATGATCATACCGAATACTGATCTTTCACCATAAACTGATCAAAGAATAAAATTCCTATAGAATACTACTTATACAATTTTATAGAGAACTGATTGTTCAATATAACTCTTATAGAAAACTGATCGCACAGTACAATTTCAAGAAAAAAAATTGATTGTACAATAAAATTTACACGAAAATTGATCGTGCAGTAAAAGTTGTAAATTAACTGCTCTTTCAACACAAAGAAAAGCTTATCAAACAGAATAATTCCTATAGAAAACTGATAGAGTACGATCATGCTGATCGTACAGTTCCATTTCTGTAAAAAAAAACTGATCATTACAGTACAATTCCTAGAAAAAAACTGATTGTCCAATAAAATTTACACGAAAAAGGAATCGTATTGTATAATTTCGAAAACTAATCGTGCAGTAAAAGTTATAAATAAAACTGATCTTACAACACAAAGAAAAGATTATCAAACAGGATAATTTATATAGAAAACTGATAGAGTATGATCATACCAAATACTGATCAAAGAATAAAATTCCTATAGAAAACTTCACGTACGGCAAAAAATTCCTATGGAAAACAGATCGATAACAATAGATTTCCTATAGAAATTGTAGAGCAAACTGATCGTAAACTATAATTTTTAGAAAAATCTGATCGTAAAGTACAAAACATGTAGAAAACTGATCATAAGCTATAATTCTAATAAAAAACTGATTGTACTCTATAACGCTAACCGAATACTGATCTTACACCATAATTTTTATCGAAAACTGATCGAAGAGTACAATTACTGTAGAATACTGATCGTACAGTACAATTTCTATACAAACCTGAAAAAAAATTAATAGAAAACTGATCGTACATTACAAAACTGATCGCACAATATAACTCGTATAAAAAAACTGAACGTACTTTTTCTTTGGAAAACTAAAACTGTATTAATTCTATATAAAACTCATCCTACTGCAATTTTCTATAGAAACTGATGGTATGTTTCAATTTCTATATAAAATTGAGGATACACTATAATTATTATATAAAACAGATCGTTGAATATAAATTTTACAGAAAACTGATTGTAAAGTACAATTTCTATACAAAAATTCTAAATTTATATAGAATGTTGTTTATATATTACAATATTGATCTTATTATTGTAGGGAGTTTAAAATTCGTGTTTGCTCGTTAAGCAGT
The DNA here is from genome assembly GCF_022045245.1 of Lucilia cuprina. NCBI lineage: Eukaryota > Metazoa > Arthropoda > Insecta > Diptera > Calliphoridae > Lucilia > Lucilia cuprina. The sequence continues at coordinate 59,552,307 of NC_060951.1, read as the reverse complement.
TTTTTTAATAGAAAAAACTAGTCTTTTTTTTCTATAAAATAATGGTACGATTCTTTATATAAGTTTTTGTAGTTATTTTCTACTTCATTATAGAATGTGTTAAAAAAAGCTGAAATTTATTTAGGATTCTGGTTTTTTCGATATATCATTTCATATTTCTTTCTTTTTTTTAATTTCATTTGTTTTTTTTTTTTTTTTTTTTGTTTATTTATTGAAGTCGTGGCAACGAATTAATTAGTTTTTTTTTACATTTATTGTATCTATGAACTATGTAATTCATTAATTTATTTAGGTTTCTTTTTATTGGTACAATCTTACATACACGAATTAATATATTCCGGTAGCCGGACCAAAGTATTAAACATTAACAAGGTATAGATATACTTTTTTTTATAAAAAAATATTTATTTTTTTACAATAAAATGAAAATAAAATAGTTTCTTTTGTTATTGAAAATTCATTCATTGAAGGCCTCACGTAATAATAACCGCCATAACAGTTTTAATGACACGTCTGTCCATACATTTGTAATATAACTTCTCTCCTTCTTTCCAGTTGTAAAAAAACATAATATGAAGAAGGCAATTTTAACGTTGTAGGTTTTAGTAAATAATAGTTAATTTGAAGTGCAGATGTGTGTCAAAAGGTCAATTTATAGTTTCTTTTTATTGTAGTTTTTTTTTACTCTCTATTTAGATCCTTTTTTTATTTGCCCGTGTGTATGTGTTTTTTACAAAAAAAGAAAATCTTTTCATTTAGATTTTGAAACGTAAAACATAAAGATGCGTTACACATCATTTGTATAACACGATTTCCTGTGTGTTCCGTACGTTTTTGTCAAATTATATTGATTCGTTTTTTAACACATTTCTAATAGGGCATTATTGCAAACACGGAAGTCCAAGGCATCGCTGTCCAATATAACGTTAAGGATATTCAGTTGAATGGAATTTTTTATTTTGATTTTTTTATAGACATCTGTAAAATAAAAATTCATTGAAAAAAAATTCGTAATTTATTGATTGTTTTAATAACAATGATAAATGTTTAATGTCCATTTTATTATATCACGAACTATATGCAACGTTTTGAGTCGGTTTGAGGTCTATTTCTAAAGATTTATTTAATAAAAATAATATTCAAAAAAATAAGCCAAATTTAACAGCAGAAAGAATTTGTTTTTCTATTTCTTTAGTTTTGAAGTATTCTCGACTTTTAATCTTTAGTTTTTTTAGAGAATTGTTGTGATTATTTCGTAATAATAAAACCAAACATCTTTTTCACCTAAAATTCCTTATTTGTAAAATAATATATATTTTATAGGTTAATTGTTTCTCTTTTTTGTGCATCTTCAGGTAATAATAATAGTAATAATATAATTGTCTAAAACAATATTTTTTAACCTCTACTCATTACAAACGACCGACCACCTTTCATTAAGTGCAATTGCAATTAACAATATTTTAGCAAATTTCTTTATTTTTAGTTTTTGGGTTTTGCATATTCAATATGGTTAATTATAGAGAACAACGACCCTAAGTCAACTTAAAGGTTTCCACTTGAATGGCTCCAGTAGCAACAAAAGCGGCAAAACAATTAAAATGAACAAAAACAAAAGCAAAAAAATAAAACAAAAAGAGGAAACCAAATAAACCTGGCACTAGAATTTTGCATAAAATAAAATCCTAAAAATAAATTGAAACAATATATACAAACACACATACATAAACACAAAGAAAACTGACAGACGGACAATCAATAATTATGAAAATATAACATTTAAAATGTATTGTTCTAGTATTTAGTTATGTCCGTCTGTCATGCATGTCTATACAATATTTTCTATATATTTTCAATTTTAAACCGCTACAACAACAATAACCAAAACAATATGCAAAAACAAATATTTCGATTTTCAAACTATAGTTTTACTATTGTTGATTTACATTTTCTAAATGCAAAATTCCTTAACAAGACAAAAATTTGGTATGGGTTTTTTTTTGGTAAAATACAGACAAAAAGCTGAATGTAATGTATACATGTTCTATATACGTATTTACATACATACATAATTAAAACAAAAGGACTGAAAAAAAAACAATTTGAATACACACATAGAACATAAAATGTACTATTAGAGATGTCCAAAAATAGCGATCTAGATTAACTTGTACTAGTTTTTACCCAATTTTACACTTTCCAATCGATTTCCGGTACGGGCTCCCGTTTTCTGATCTCACTAAAATTCTGCACAAAAATTAATTTATTTTGAACCCTTCTACATCAAAATTTGCATGTGCACATTTATTGAAAAATAAAAATGTAGAGAAATTACCTTAATGTGACCAACTATCTATCTATCTATCTATCTATCTATCTATCTATCTATCTATCTATCTATCTATCTATCTATCTATCTACCTATCTATCTATCCTTCTATCTATCTACCTGTCTACCCATCTATCTATCTATTTATCTATCTATCTATCTATCTATCTATCTATCTATCTATCTATCTATCTATCTATCTATCTATCTATCTATCTATCTATCTATCTATCTTTCTATCTATCTATCTACCTATCTATCTATCTATCTATCTATCTATCTATCTATCCATCTACCTATCTATCTATCTAGCTATCTATCTATCTATCTATCTATCTATCTATCTATCTATCTATCTATCTATCTATCTATCTATCTATCTACCTGTCTATCCATCTATCTATCTATCTATCTATCTATCTATCTATCTATCCATCTACCTATCTATCTATCTAGCTATCTATCTATCTATCTATCTATCTATCTATCTATCTATCTATCTATCTATCTATCTACCTGTCTATCCATCTATCTATCTATCTATCTATCTATCTATCAATATATCTATCTATCTATCTATCTATCTATCTATCTATCTATCTATAAAATCGACTTTTCGTTCTTATCTTACCATTTGATATACAAGAGTCAGTATGCGAAGCGTTGGTCACATTAAATAGCTAACTTTTAAATATTATACACATATGTGTATGTACATATGTATAGGTATAAATCTGTGCAAACTTATATCCATAGTTTTGTGCATGCTGCACTCACTCAGTGGTATTTAAAGCATTCAGTTTTTAAATACAAACAGCCATGCAACGAATAAATAAAAAAGTAATTAAATATTAACATTTTAAGCATGAATAATTTTAAATAAAAATATTACATTTTTCGTCTCACTTGACAGCAAAATAGAAATAGTTGTTTTAGCAAACAAATGAATCAACTATTTAGAAATATTTTTATAAAATTTAGAGAAAATTAAAATAAATTTTAATATAACATTTAAGAACTCGATATTTTTCGTTTGTAGTTTCAAATAATATACAAAATTTCAACTTTTAACTACTACTTTTTTTTACAAACATTAATATCTTCTTCAGTATTAAAATCTACTGATCATAATCAGCTTGCCGCTCAAAACGATCAGTAGTAAACTATTTCGTTTATAAATTTCAAGTTTATATTTCGGTATTTTTTTCATATTTTACTTTTACCCATTTAGTGATCCTAATTGAAAGCGATCAAGTGGAAATGTCGAGAGTATTTTTGTTCCTTGTGCATTGCCGACCGCATTTTCAATCGAAGAAGTTAAAAAACAGCCAGCAAAAGCGATTGCACATAATCGACTACTTGGGAAACCAGGTTTTCTGGTTGGGAATGCATGCAGACATATATTCAATATAAATAAATATTTGCTTTCAAAAACTAAGTAGAAGAAGAAAAAAATCTCACAGATAATTGTTATTTAAGGAAAAGAATAAAGAATTCAGTGATTTTTTTTTTTCATTATTTTATATAAGTTTTGTTTTTTTATTTTGTGTGTATCGTCGTGAATGCGAACGATATGGTGCGAATGGCATCAATTTCACTTGAGTATCACTTTGCATTATGTTTCATTTTATTGATGAACGCATCAATAAATTTACTTAGAGATATGGAAATCCATATTCATATAAATTTTTGTTTATGGAAAATAAAACGTAAGATTTATTTACTTCGTTATTTGGATGCATTTAAATATGAGTAATGTTTATTTCTTGTGTTATTTTATTAATACAGGGTGTGTGTGTTTTTTTTTTAATGTATTCAGTACAAATTCGATATTCACATATGTTTTCTCAGTCAATAGTAAGTCATTTGTCTTAAAACAAAAATTTATAAATATTGCGTTAATGTTAGAAATATATCTACACTTTAATCACCCGCTTTTGTACTGATATTACAAACAGTTTATTTAAATGCGTATAATTTTTTTATGTGCATTTTTAAAGGAAAAGATTTACGAGCAAAAACGCTTAATAAATTATATTATGGTCAAATGTAATATATTTTAATAACTGAATTTTTTTTTAATTTCTCTTTGTTATATTACGCAATCAATAAGTTATGAGTTACTGAATTCATATCCGTCATTTGTTTTTATTCTAATTAAAATTCTTTGTCCTTGCTCAATTTTCTTTAGTATCTGTCTCACTTATTTAATAACTTTAATCTGTTATAGTCCGGAGGGGTACAAATATTATTTTAGATTTCATATTTCCAAAGAAGTAGGCTCAAAATAACTAGATAGATAGATAGATAGATAGATAGATAGATAGATAGATAGATAGATAGATAGATAGATAGATAGATAGATAGATAGATAGATAGATAGATAGATAGATAGATAGATAGATAGATAGATAGATAGATAGATAGATAGATAGATAGATAGATAGATAGATAGATAGATAGATAGATAGATAGATAGATAGATAGATAGATAGATAGATAGATAGATAGATAGATAGATAGATAGATAGATAGATAGATAGATAGATAGATAGATAGATAGATAGATAGATAGATAGATAGATATAGATAGATAGATAGATAGATAGATAGATAGATAGATAGATAGATAGATAGATAGATAGATAGATAGATAGATAGATAGATAGAGATAGATAGATAGATAGAGAGATAGATAGATAGATAGATATATGATAGATAGATAGATAGATAGATAGATAGATAGATAGATAGATAGATAGATAGATAGATAGATAGATAGATAGATAGATAGATAGATAGATAGATAGATAGATAGATAGATAGATAGATAGATAGATAGATAGAAGATAGATAGATAGATAGATAGATAGATAGATAGATAGATAGATAGATAGATAGATAGATAGATAGATAGATAGATAGATAGATAGATAGATAGATAGATAGATAGATAGATAGATAGATAGATAGATAGATAGATAGATAGATAGATAGATAGATAGATAGATAGATAGATAGATAGATAGATAGATAGATAGATAGATAGATAGATAGATAGATAGATAG
>NC_060951.1:59484409-59541909 GCF_022045245.1 Lucilia cuprina | reverse complement strand
CACCATAACAACTGTACAAAAAAAAAACTTTGTTTTTCAAGGTTATTTAAGCAACACCTGACAAACAAGTTTGTGGTGTTTTTTTTCAAAAATAATTTTTAATTAATTATAAGTTTTTTATTTTCGAAATTTTTGATTATTGTTTTTGTTAAATTATTTTTCATTTTTTATTTTTGTTTTTTTTTTTTTTTGGGAGGCAAAACTGTATGTATTTTCAACTATACATAAATGCCAATATGGCTACTAAGAAAGTCAAGTTAATTGACTCATCATTAATCCTCCTATAAAAAAAAAACAACTATATAAACATACACACACTCTCATTTGATGAAAAATAAATAAACTAAAACAAAAACAACAAAAAAGCAACCGCATACCAAAAGAAAACAGTAATATTATTTTGATTGTTTCTTTTTGATTTTCCTTTGCTGAGCATGAGAGTAAGAGTGACAACTAGCGTTGTTTTTTTAATGGAAGTAGGGAAGAGTATTATTATTATTACGAGAAGGCGGAGTTATAAATTGAAAACAAAGGAGAAAAAATTGATTTTACCAAAATGTGATAGATATAAAAATGTTGAAACATGTAAAAATTTAAAGATAAAAATACAAGTTTTTGTAAATAATTAAACATTAATTAATTTTCACGCATTTTACTGAGAAATGAAAAACAAGCAAAAAACGAAAAAGGTCTAGGTAGAAATAATTGTAATTATTGAATTGTTAAATAAATGGGGTAAAATGTTAGATTTTAATATATTTTAAATTATATTCATTGAGTTTCTATATGACGTTATAGCAAATAATTTGCAGCAATAGGCCCTTATGAAATTTTCCTACAAAACCTTAAAATAGGTACTTTTTTGTACTTAGAATTGATTCTCTTTAATTTTATTAAAACTATTACACAGTTTGTTTTTTTATTTCGTAAAATGAAAATGTGATTTTTATGTTCCAATCGATTGTATCGAAAATTGAAAATGGTACCAACTAATAACGCAAAGTGCACGTTTTAGAGTTTAAATTATTTACAAAATAATTTTCCGCTAAACTATAGATTATAACATGAACTTAAGAGTAAACTGAGTAGAATGTACAACAAACAAGTGTCATCTATCAAAGGTGTTTGGTTCGATTCCCACCTCAGGCACAGTTAAAGGATCGCACAACATACCCGATAGGTGCCTATTTGTATTTCTTTGGATTTGATGAATACACATTCTCCATTCAAACTAACTAACTAAAGACTACAAACTAAAATGTAGAATGGACTATAGCTTGACTATAAATTAGACTAAATACTAGACTATGTACTAGACTATATTCTAGATTATAGACTAGACTATAAGACTACAAGATATACTACAGACCAGACTATATACTAGGTTATATTAGGCGCGGTCTATCACAAACGTTTAGGGGGGTTTATTTTTTCTTTTCCTTTTTTATTATTTTTATATTTTGTACAAAAAATTTTCGGTTTTGGAAGAGGAGGTCAAGTTAATTTCCCTTTCCCAAGTGGATTCGCGTCTGGGCTATCTATTACTCTAAAGTCTAATTAAACATTGGATATATGTATATAGTCTAGACTATAGACAAGACCAAAAAATATACTATAGTCTAGACTTATAATGTAGTCACTAAACTGTCTAGAAAATTTATCAACGTAAAGAGCATATTTTCATACATTTTTAAATTTTGTCCCACCGTTTTATTTTCTGCTTAATTTATTTTCCATAATTTAAATACCAAACATTTCTGGTGAATAGAATAACCTTTGGTAATACTTAATATTCTTTTCCAGACGGACTTCACTTATAAGATAAATTAAAACCCGTTAAAATTCTCTTTATATTTATATTTAATTTTTTTAGGTTTTCATAACTGTCAACTATTATATATGAAATAAACTCTACACTTATACAAGAGTATTGCCAAATTGCTTTGAAAATATTCTTTACAATTAAAGCTACCATATTTTTTTAAAAACTTACTGCGATCAACTGTCCTCAGCAGAGATTCAAGCTGAGTCTGCTCAAAACGGCGGCGGCTGGCCGTCCGTAATATTTTACAAGTCTCGCCGCCGTTGAATTATTTCGGTTCCAAAGCTAAGCCAGCTTAAACGTAACCGCTGATAAAGATTGGAATCGTACATATATTTCATAAAATAATGTAATCAATTTGAACGGAGAAAATACTTTATATAGAGCCAGGAAAAAGCTTATACAGACAATTTTCTATATAATAAACACTTATAGGTCACTTTCTGAAGAAAAAGTTGAATTGAGCTGACAAATTAGCCGATGTGTTTTATAACCTGCCACTGCGGACCGAAAATGGTTGCACCGACGTTGCTGATCATTTTGCATAAGCGGTCGCTGTCAACAGTATTTTTTTAATCGCTTTAGGTAAAAAAACACATGAAAAATTTAAGTTTGAGGGCCGTTCTCCATTCCCCAATATATTTTATAACGGCGTCTAAACATTGTCGGTCGCCGTCGAAGTTAATACTTATCGGCGCAGGGCTCTGATTACCGGCTGTTTTTGTATTTGCGAATTTTTCTTCTTTTTTTTTGTAAGAAAAAGAACAGAATAAAGCAGACGAAGAAAAACAAAAAAATTGGGTGTAACTTGTTAAAAATTATTAAGAAATTAGAAAAACTAAAGAAATAATATTAGTTTAAATAAGGAAGCACAAAAAAAGAACGAATATCAAAAGAAATAATAGAAGTTTTTTGAGCAACTAGTGGCCAAAAAATATTTAAAGGAAAATGTCCAAGAACAAATTAAATTTAACATTGCCTCCAGTGGATGCGTCAGCAGCTTCTTCACAAGTGGTACCAACACCACCGTTTAAAACTCCTTCTGGCACAGAGTAAATATTGATTTTATTATTTTTCTTTTTAAATTAACTTCATTTTTACTTTCATTACTGTTGTTTTTCACATTTAAATTGCTTTAAAAAAAAAATATAAAATTTTTGTATTTAGCATAAAAAAATATGTACATACATATAACGAATGACGGAATGAATGATCTAACTGTTGTTATCTATATCAAATGCAATAATATATCCTACACCTTTATAATGGCCGAGGGTATTATGCGTTTGTACTGATTGAAAATATTAACCCACTATAATTATGTCTGTCTGGCTTAGAGTACAGGTTTCTAATTGTAGGATACCTTTATGTTATTTGATAAATTAACTCGTAAAATTATGTTTATGACACTTCGTATCTACATATGTCTTGTAGAACTTAAAGACTGCGTCTCATAAAAAGTCACATCAAAATTTACATTCACAACTATAGTCTGATCTATGGTCAAATCTTCAAACAGTCTTGTTTATAGCATTCAATCTGCACTATAGCCTTGTCTCTCTACTAGTCTTCAAATCTATATCCTCTGGTGTAAGGTATCATATGGTCGGCTGATCCGACTACAATTTTTTTTAAACAGTCATCATCACCCAAGGGTATTTTAGTAAAACAACCCATTTCCTACACTTTACTTCCCTTTAAATTTCTGAAATTGCAATGGCTTTTTCTCTTAACCATTAATAACAGCCACGAGATCATTTTAATAGCTAGATATGGTAAATCGAAGAATTTCATCACTTTGTTTACTTAGTGTGAAAAAAATCGTGAACTTGCTGTGATGTTTTCTTTTGTAACTTTATGATGTCACGTCTTGTTGTGATTTAGAGCTGTTGTCTTGATGTCTAGCGCGTTGTAATTTTTGTGTAAAATCTTCTCTTCTACGTTAACCACAACTAATCCTCCTTTCAGTGTGTGTGTGTGTGCGAGTAGAGTAGTATTGTAACTTCAACACATCTTCCACACATCTTCTCTACATGTACCACTTCTGTTTTAAGACTTTATTAGTTTCCTCTTCATTGTTTGCTTGCATTCTTTTTTGTTTTGTTGCACAAAAATTCATTAAAAAGTTAAATTAAAGAAAACATAGTTTGCTGGGCAAGCCGAAGACGAGCATTGAGGCGCTGACCGAAACTTTGGAGGAATTGGAGATGGATGACACAGCTCGTAAGCGTATTAAGGTGTTCCTAAGTCAAAAGGAGAAAATCGGTGAATTGTCAGATGATGATTTGGAGAAGCTAGGCGAACTTGGTTCCGGCAATGGTGGTGTGGTCATGAAGGTGCGTCACATACCCACTCAGTTGATAATGGCCAGAAAATTGATCCATTTAGAAGTAAAGCCCGCCATTAAGAAACAAATTATACGTGAACTAAAAGTATTGCATGAGTGTAATTTTCCTCATATAGTGGGCTTCTATGGAGCATTTTATAGTGATGGTGAAATCAGTATTTGTATGGAATATATGGATGGTGGTTCCTTGGATTTGATACTCAAAAGAGCTGGCAAAATACCCGAACCCATATTGGCAAAAATAACTTTAGCAGTATTAAAAGGTCTAAGTTATTTAAGGGAGAAACATGCCATCATGCATCGGGATGTAAAGCCTAGTAATATTCTAGTAAATAGCAGTGGAGAAATAAAAATCTGTGATTTTGGTGTATCGGGTCAATTAATAGATTCTATGGCAAATTCCTTTGTGGGCACACGGAGTTATATGTCGGTAAGTTGGTTATATATACAAATCATAAAATATATTATAATTTTAATCCAAATTGCAGCCTGAACGTTTGCAAGGCACGCACTACTCAGTGCAGTCAGATATTTGGTCTTTGGGTTTGTCATTGGTAGAAATGGCTATAGGCATGTATCCCATACCACCACCAGATGCTGAAACCATTAAAGCCATCTTTAAGAAAAATGAAGATGGCACTCAGACTGTGGTTGAACCCAAAGTTATGGCCATATTTGAATTATTGGATTATATTGTCAATGAACCACCACCCAATTTGGATTATGATGAATTTACAAGTGAATTTAAAGATTTCGTGGATATATGCTTAAAGAAAAATCCCGATGAAAGAGCTGATTTGAAAACATTATTGGTAAACACTTTAACTATTAATATATTCCTAAGAAAATATTAATAAATACAAATTGTTCTTTACAGAATCATGCTTGGATACGTAAGGCTGAGGTTGAAGAAGTTGATATTGCTGGCTGGGTTTGTAAAACAATGGATCTACCACCCTCTACACCGAAACGTAATACTTCACCCAATCAATAAATAAATATTTTATTTAAAAAAAAATAAACAAATACCCACTCATGCATTATACTTATACTTTTAACTTAATGCAATGTAATATCTTGTCAAACACAATACTAATGAAGAAAACAACAACAAAAACTAAACACACACAAATTTCTTTAAATAAAGCATCTCAATTAAGCGATACGATAAGAAAAATAATAATGAATAGTTTATTTTTCAATGATATTGACTCATTGTTAAAAATAGCAAAAGAAAACTTTCTTTTCAACATTATATTTCTATTAGTCACCAACATAGCTTCCTGAAGACCCTAGCACTTTCGAAATTTAGGCGTCAAAAGTAAATTTTCAACGAAAAGTTGCAAGCGACATATTAGTTTCTAAAATAATCAAAAGTGCAGAGCAACAATGAATTAAAAAGTCAATATTATAAATTTTGATAGAGATTCTCTTTAGTAATTATGTTGTTGAGAAAAATTATGGGCAATTAAAAAGTTGTTATAAAAAATACAAAGTGTAGGCGAAAAATAAGTTCCTAAAAATTTCAAAGACGATAAGAAAATTTCTTTTTACAAGCGACGAATATGATTTTAGGAAATATGTGAGCGACAAAAGATTTTGTAAAAGAGTTTAAGCTAAAACTGGGCGAAAAGAAATTGTGGGCGAAGGTATCTTTTTAAAAATAATTACTTGGCCTCCGGTAGGATAATGTTCTAGTCTGGTAGACCGGAGGTGGTGGGTTCGATTTCCACCTGTGGCACTGGTTAAGGAGCGCACAAAAGGTCCAATAGAAGCCTAGGTGTATTTCTTCGGATTTGATGTGTAGACATCCTCCTTTCAAACTAACTATGAAAATTTTTATAAAAATTATTTTTTTTTTTGGATTATTTGAATTGTTGGTTCCACGTTGGTTTAAAGGAAATCCTCCAAGTCGACCTATATCTTCATATAAGAAGCTGGAAACCTTTAAACACTTAAGTTAAATTTGAGTTGTGAATGGTACTCCACCAGTAAGTTTCAAGAGTTTTAATGGTCTCCACCAGGGTTTAAACAGTTGAGTTTTAATGGTCTCCACCAGGGTATAAACGTTTGAGTATTTTATGGTCTCCACCAATAAAACATAACCTCTCTTGAGGTAAAACGAAAGCACGAGGTTAATGTAGACAACATATAACTTTGAACAGTTATATGAAGTAATACATTACACCAGTGCGAGCGAGACGCAAAACTGTCGAAAGCCAGGCAACAAACACAAGCCTGAACGCGTTTAAGAAATAATCGCGATGACGCGAGAGTTGTTCCCCAACTCAGACCTGAATACGACTGTTATAAAAATTATGCGGAAAAACATCTGTGCGACTTATTTATTACCGACATAATTAAAAAATATATTTTTTACACAAATTTGTAGATTTTTATTTATTTTTTCTACAAAAAGTCGATTGTTTGGAAATCGATTTACTTCCTAATATTTACATTTTTATTCTATTGTCATATTAAATTCTAGTGTTAAAACATATTCTTAGCAAATTTCTTAAAATTTAGCTATAGTTACATTCAAAATAAACAATCCAATCGGAAAACATATATCACCCCCTTATTTTGTTGCTTTTTAACTAACTTTTTTTCACATACCCTGACAATTACCAATTTCAACAGTCTGGCAACACCCACAATTTGTAAATAAAATATAAACAAAACGGATAAAACAGAAAAAAATTCATCAAAACAAAGAATAGCAACTGACAACAGAATACAGACAAAATTAGATACAACAAAAAAAAAACAATAAGAAAAAAGTAAACAACATGTATAAATTAAGCAAACAATGAAATTTAAATAAAATAATTACAGAAAATAAAGAAAAGCCCAAAAAGTAAATATAACAAAAAAAGAAAATTACGGCTGATGAAAGAGAATGTAATAAATAAGCAAAAATCGAGAAAAAAACAAGATCTACAACGACATTGTCTTTAGTACATCATTTTATTAATCAAGTGCAAGTGCGTCTTTTTTTTGTTACTTTGACTCTTGTTTATGAGATAGTGAAAAAAGAAGAAAAGACAATAACAACTATTGTGGTGTATAATACCCCTGGACGTAACCGCCTCCTGATCCATTTCCTAAAAGCACAATAAATTATATTAAGAAAAATTACCAACTACAATCTCGTTGACGATGTTACTTGCTGTTGCTGTTCCATTGTCAGATTACTAGATACATCCATATTGGTAGACGGCAGTGTGTGTTTTGTCTTTTGGATTTTTTTTGCTTTATTTCGCTGGCTGAGCAGAGTGGCGTGGAGTAGTGCATTGTTGTCTAAAGAGCTACCATAGCTAGCAATTGTAAGAAGCAGCCAGGTGCAGTTGCTGCTGTTATTACTAACACTACTTACTGCAAAGCTTACCACATTAAGAATGCTTGTTGTACTGGTTCAGTTCTTTAACGTGCGTTCACCACGACGGTCATAATTAAATAAAAATTATACCAATACAAAAAATCACAAAAAAATTGCACTGTTTTTCCTCTTGCATTCGTTTCCACCCAGCAGCGAACCAATAACAGCAGTGAGATTTTATTTTGCGTCTATTGAGAATAATTTTTATAAAAAATTAGTACAAAGAAATCTTGATTTTTGTATTACTTAAAACAAAATCAACAAGCCAAAAAATAACCTATACATACATAAAGTTTTTAAAAGTTTATACTAAATTGTATATTTAATAAACTAATTCATCAACATCATCATTTAGCAGCATTAAAGAAAGTAGAAAGAAAGAAAAAAAAAACCGGAAACGATAAAACATTTAATAATCACATTGCATTTTCCTGCTAACAAAAAACACAAAAAGCTAATGTTTTGTGCTTGATTAAGATCATGGCCAATACTACTACTACAACTGCAACAAACAAAGAGAGCCCCAGTCGTGAATCTACAAATTCCTCCTCGGCGCGCTTATCTTTACTCACCGATGCCGAATCTTTGACCCGTGATTACAGTTTGGGTAGCCTGAATTCGTCCGTCAGCCAAGATGAGTTCTTTCGCTGTCGCGATCATGCGGAAAGTGTCCTCAAACGTATGCAATTATATTTGGAAAATCAACAGCTCTGTGATGTTGTTCTAATAGCTGGCATTGATGGTCGTAGGTAAGTGAAGTCTTATTGAAAAAACATTCATTTAAAGAAATCTTAATAAGTGCAATTAAGTCATTAATTGTTTGCAATTTTTTTATAATTGTTAAAATTTTGTTTACCTTGTTTACAATTTCAAAGACATAAGCTTAGATAAATTATTTTTTATGTAAATTATTTTTAAAATTAAAATTTTGAAAAATTTTTAGATTTTCGAAATTTTGAATAATTTCAAGATTTTCGAAATTTTGAAAAATTTTATCAATTTTGAACTAAAAATGTTAAAAAATATTATGAATCTTTATGAATTTAAGATTATTTTCTCTGAAGTTTTAGAATACTAACTTTTTAATATACATATTCGAAATTATGATACATATTCAAACTAAAGTTCGAAAAGTTTTAAAAACTAAAACTTTTTAGAATTATATAAGAATCACAACAATATTCCAATGAACGGTTTCCAAATGTAATACACGCACAAATGTAATGCTACACGCACAATCAATGCGTATGACGAAATTCGTCATACGTAACGAACTGTGCGATAGATTTAACGACGAATTAATTGGGAAAAATAGTTTTAAGACCAATTCCGGTAGCTCGAATTTTCTGAAATTTGACGGTTTTGAGCACAGCTAATGACAATACAATATTATGTTCGAATATTCGAAAATTCGAAGTTATGTTTGAAAAATTTTTTATGCTCTTAAAATAATCTCTGGGTTATAAAAACTAAAAATAAAATTTTCGAAAATTCGAATTTAAGTTCGAAAAATTTTTAAAGCTCAAATTGTCTGAAATTTGTCAGTTTGTAGTACTCTATAACACTCGATAACACTACAATGGTATGTTGGAATATTTAAAATTAAGTTCGAAAACTTTAATGTTCGAAAAAATTTTGAAGCTGTTAAAATAATCTCAAAATTGGTGATATTCACAAAAATATAATTTTAGTTCTTTTCGAGGCCGATTTTAGTTCTTTCAGGGCTATTTTTTTACATTTTCTAATTTCGAAATAATATTCGAATAAATTTTAAAGCTCTTAAAATAATCTCAAAATTGTGGAGATTCACAAAAAAAAAAAAATAAATTTTTGTTCCTTTTTCTTACTTTTTCCGATTTCGAACAAACAAATTTTGAAACGCATTCGCAGTACGAATAATTTGATTGTGTTCCATTTGACGAATTTACACAACGAACTGTTGTCGACTAGTTCGTCGTGCTATACGAAATTCGTTGTTCGTCCCAATTGTGCGTATACCATAATGGTGTCATATCATTAGTTCTTAAATTGTTTTTTAAGAATCTAGAATGGTTCCGTTTGCATTAGTTCTAGAACTAGTTGTTTCTAGACAAATCCTAAAATTGTTTCTACTGTAACAGATATTTTTTTTAAGTTGACAGATTGTAGTTTTGAGATGACATTACAAATTTTATAATAAAGGCAAGTCTAAAATATTGTTAATGAAAAATGCAATTAAAATAAAACAATGGACCCCTTTTGATAATTAAAAAAATACAAATGATACGATCCTGCTTTAAAGTGATCGCTGTGCTTTGTATTTGCTATTTCTTCGTCGTCATTATTCTTTATAGAAATAATTTTATTTATTTGTATCCAAAACAAACAAATCCATTAATTTCCCACCATTATACGATCTACTACAGCATCATCTCTTTGTTTTTATAATACAACAACAATATATCTGCAATTGCAAGTTTTCTTTGTTTGTAATATATTTCTCAGATTTGTGTTTTTTTTTTGATTCTTCAACTCTAGCTGGCTGCAGCTTCAGTTGTTGACAATGAGAAGCGATCGAGAAGAGAAAAAAACGAAGAAAGTGAATTGATTGCCTTAAGTTGTCTGGAGATTTAACTAAAGTTTTTAGTATAGTCTTTGTAATAATTTTACATACATAAATTAATATACATACATACATATATTTTTATTATTTGTTTATTATGCATATTTGTATTCTTACAATATGCTTATGACTTGACATATGCGTTTATACATAAGAGTGTAACTGGCAGCAACTGTTTAAAATTCATCTATTCTTCGCCGTGTTAGGAATGATCAATTAGTGTCTTTATAGTATTTTGCAGTTGGTCTATCTGTCTGTCCATTCATCCGTCTGTCTGTCTGCCGTTCATTCACTTCTTTATTCATATTTGGCGTTGTTTTATTGTTGTTGATATTGTTGCCTTTTGTTGCAAGTTTTTTTTTTATATTCTTGTTTCTTGTTAAACCATTAAGCAAGTGTAGGTCGTAGTTAATAGAGAGTATTTATACATAAACAAAAGAATAGAACAGTCAGCCACAACCAAACAGTCCACTTTAAAAAAACAATTAAAGAAATACATTGATTTAAAAAAATTTACATTTTAAAAATGCGTTGGTATTGTGGGGGAATATTAACAAAGGTCATTGATGTCCTTTCCGTATAGCCTTCAGTATTGTAAAATATCGTTATAATGGGTTTATCAAGAGATATATTTTATCGGCATTATACATGTGTTTCGGAATCTATTGAAATTGTATTATTATTAAAGACAGATAGATAGATAGATAGATAGATAGATACATAGATAGATAGATAGATAGATAGATAAATAAATATATAGATAAATAGATAGGTAGATAGATAGATAGATAGATAGATGGATAGATAGATGGATAGATGGATAGATGGATAGATGGATAGATAGATAGATAGATAGATAGATTGATAGATAGATAGATGGATAGATAGATAGGTAGATATATATATATATATATATATATATATATATATATATATATATATATATATATAATATATATATATATATATATAATATATATATATATTATTATATATATAATATATATATATTATATATATATATATATATATATATATATATATATATTATAATATATATATATATATATATATATATAATATATATATATATATATATATATAATAGATAGATAGATAGATAGATAGATAGATAGATAGATACATAGATAGATAGATAGATAGATAGATAGATAGATAGATAGATAGATAAATAGATAAATAGATAAATAGATAAATAGATAAATAGATAGATAGATAGATAGATAGATTTATCTATTAAATATAGACGGATGACGATTTTTGATCGCTTCCCTAGAGCCTTAGAATTCCATGATATAACACCTTATGAGTTTCTATTAATATTTATATATATTTACATTTTAGAGTGCCTGCCCATCGTCTAGTATTATCAGCTTCTAGTGCCTACTTTTCGGCCATGTTTACTGGATCTTTGCGTGAAACCAAAGAGGAAGAAGTAACACTAGGCGAAGTACACGGAGATGCATTACAAATACTAGTTCAATACTGTTATACGGGCTTTATTGAGCTAAGAGAGGACACAGTCGAAACTCTATTGGCCACAGCATGTCTTTTGCAATTAAATGCCGTGGTAACAGCCTGTTGTAACTTTTTAGCTAGACAATTACATCCTTCAAATTGTTTGGGATTTGCATTTTTCGCCGAGCAACAAAGTTGCAATACACTCTTAAGATTGGCCAAAGCCTATACTTGTCAGCATTTTATGCAGGTTGGTAATAAGATGAAATTGATAATATTAATATTTATGACACTAATGTTAAACGTGTAAATGTTAAGGTGTGTAAAAATCAAGAGTTTTTCCAATTAAATGGCGAACAATTGGGCAAATTATTGGCTAGCGATGATCTCAATGTACCCTCAGAACAGGATGTTTTCCATAGTTTAATGTCGTGGATACAACATGATCCGTCAGCACGAGAAAAACACATTCCTGAACTATTAGCGTTGGTAAGATTGCCTTTACTGCAGCCGTCCTTTATAATGGATCATGTGGAGAGTGTTTGCGCCTCAAATGAATGTCAACAATTGGTAATGGAAGCTTTAAAATGGCATTTATTACCCGAAAGAAGATCATTAATTGCGTCAGAACGTACAAAACCCAGAAAATCCACGGTGGGCAGACTGTTGGCGGTGGGTGGTATGGATGCTCACAAGGTATTTCCAAATAAGAAATTTCTATATAATAACTTATTTTTAAAGTTATTTTCTTATAATAGGGAGCCATTAGTATTGAAAGCTATTGTCCACGTTTAGATAAATGGACTGTGTGGAAAAATATGTCTGCTCGTCGTTTGCAATTTGGCGTGGCTGTTATGAATGATAAGTTAATTATTGTGGGTGGTCGTGATGGCCTTAAAACCCTTAACACAGTAGAGAGTTTAGACTTGAATACTTTGGCCTGGGCCCCTTTAAATCCAATGGGAACTCATCGCCATGGTTTAGGTGTTGCTGTTTTGGAAGGTCCTCTATATGCGGTCGGTGGTCATGATGGCTGGAGTTATCTGAATACGGTAGAAAGGTAAATGAAGTGTTTTAACATTTAGCAATATGCTATTAACAATATGATTTCTATACAGATGGGATCCTGTGGCACGCACTTGGAGTTATGTAGCTCCTATGTATTCTATGCGTTCTACTGCTGGTGTGGCTGTTTTGGGTGGACGTTTGTATGTTGTGGGAGGTCGTGATGGTTCGGTTTGTCATAGATCTATAGAATGTTATGATCCGCATACTAATAAATGGACTATGCGTGCTCCCATGAATAAACGTAGAGGTGGTGTTGGTGTAAGTTATTATTTAAACTTAAAATTTTTACAAAATTAATTATTTTTTGTCAAATTTAGTTGTTCTTAATTTTTAAAAAATTCTTGATTTTTGCAAAATTTTTTTCAATTTTAACAAAATTTAAATTTTTAAAAATTTTATTATTTTTTAATTTTAACAAAATTTTTAATCAAACAAAAAATCAAATTTATCAATTTCAAAATTGAATTTAAAATTTTTACGATTTTTATTATTTTTAAAAATTGTTTTTTAAATATTTTTATTTTTTTTTAATTCAAATTTTTAAAAAATTTTGTTTTTTTTTAATTTTAACAAAATTTTTAATAAAAAAAATCAAATTCATCAATTTCAAAATTTAATTTAAAATTTTTACGATTTTAATTATTTTTAAAGAATTTACCAAATTTTAATATAACACGTAAAATTGTTTTTTTAAATATTTTTATTTTTTTTTAAATTTAATTTGTTAATAAATTATTAAACTACTGTAAATTATTTTGTTTATTAAAGGTTGCTGTTGCTCATGGTTTTATTTATGCACTGGGAGGTCATGACTGTCCAGCCAGTAATCCTTCAGTTTGCCGTACCGATACAGTCGAAAGATATGATCCTGGTACAGACACCTGGACTTTGGTTAGTAAACAAAATAAATTAAATTAAAGTAAAAAATCATAATACAATGATAAATTTTCTTTTACAGATTTGTTCCTTAAGTATTGGTAGAGATGCAATAGGTTGTGCTTTATTAGGTGATCGTTTAATGGCCGTTGGTGGTTATGATGGTAATCACTATTTAAAAACGGTAGAGGAATATGATCCAGAAGCAAATGAATGGACGCAAGTATCATTATTGACATTTAGTCGTGCTGGAGCGTGTGTCGTGGCCATTCCAAATATAATACCCCCATCTGCACCTATGCCCAGTTCTACAGTTTAGTTGATTTTAATACTATTTTCCTACTACGTATAAAAATTTATTAATAATTATAATTATCTGTTGTAATCTGTCTGCCTACATAAGTGTTGTTAGTTAGTTACTACAGCCAATTAAGCTTAAATAACGTTAAAATTTTAAGAAAACCAAAACAAATTGAGCATGATTTAAAACAAAACATGAAATGAAACTAAATCAAATTGCTAAATGATGTTGATCGTCATTTAAATGGAGAAAAAAAAAATAACTAAACAATTTTTCTTATGAACATTTGCTATATGGAATGGAATGGAATGAATGAAAAATGCCTTTTGCTTTTTAGGTGCTTTTGATTTAAACACAGCAACAACATAACTCTCTCTCTCTATCACTATTTCACTCTATTTTTCTTTTACTGTAAATTTCCTTTTTTAAAAGAGTATGCTGTTAAATGAATTATCATATAAATTCCTTTATTGTTTATATATAAATGATTTTGTTTAATGCTTTTTTTCTAAAATATTTTTAACTACTTATTTTAACTGCTTTTCTAAATTGTTTATATTTAATATCTTTTTTCTTTTCTTTTTTTTTTTTTTTTGTATTTTGCATAATATTTTTTAAATTATTTAGAAGCAATGGAAACCAGTGAGATTGAATCCTAGTTGCTATCGTCGTACTGTGGAATTTGTGGATTATTATAATCTATAAGATGCATATATATACACACACACAAATATACACATAATTACAAATATGTTTTTCACTACATCACCAAACAACTTTAAAAACTATCACTGCACATTAGGGCTAAAATTTTGATAACACTCTGAGAATTGGAAAATGAGCGTTTTATTTAAAAGAAATTTCTCTTTGGAATTGTAATTATATTCAAAATGATTTATAATTGTTATAATTTTAAAATAAATTTCTGAAAAAAATGCATTTAAATTTGTTTCCAAATTTTTGCCGATTTCTTTTATTAAATGTTGCATTATCCTTTTCGTTTGTTGTCAAATTTTAATAGTTATTTGCTATAAATTTAAATTTATAGCTGTAACACTATAGTGTATAGTATACTTTGCACACACGAATCAATTATTACTTTCATATAATTATATATATATTTATAGAATTTACTTTTTAAGCAATCAATGATATTTTAATTTTTAATAATGTATTTACTATAATTTTGACGATAATAAAATTTAATTTTATTAAGCACTATTAAACCGTATTCGGAATTAAATAATTTTTTACATAGCGTGGGGCCAAAGATAATGAGTAAACTAAATTTAGTAGAAATATCTTCAAAATTTCAAGTCGTTGGCTTAATCGAATTAGAAAGGTATAAAAAAGCGGTTGTTACTCTTGAAAATAAAACCGACCCTAAATTATTTTAAGGATCGACCACATACGATGTCGCTTCATAACGGAAACTAAATTCTAGGCCCCTATTCTGCATTTCAATTCGAATCGAAATTTTCTCCGTTTGGCAACTTTGACATTCTGCATTTCGATTCGACTTAACACTACATAAACAATAACTTACTAAAACGTAATTACGATCGAAATGCAGAAAACACACAATCGTATAACATTGAAACGAAATGGAAGTGTTTCTTCTTTTTCTTACGATTCATGCTATACGCACAATTGGGACGAAAGACGAATTTTTCGAAACGAATTTTTGTCCTCAGATATAGAACACACTAAAGTATATGAAAATACGTACAATCAGTGCATATGACGAAATTCGTCATACGTAACGAATTGTGCGATAGGTTTATTTCTATTTCTTACGCAGACGAACGACGAATTGAATTGGAAAATTGGTTTACCGGTAGCCCGAATTTTCTGAAATTTGGCGGTTGTGAGTACAGCTAATGACAATACAATATTATGTTCGAATATTCGAAATTTTATTCCAAAATTCTAAGTTATGTTCGAAAAATTTTTTATGCTCTTAAAATAATATCTGGGTCATAAAAACTAAAAATAATATTTACGAAAATTCGAACTTAAGTAAGAAAAAATTTCAAGCCATTAAAACCAGTTCTTATGGCCCGAATTGTCTGAAATTTAGCAGTTTGGAGTACACTTGATGACACCACATTGCTATGTTGGAATATTTAAAATTAAGTTCGAAAATTCGAAGTAATGTTCGAAAAAATTTTTAAGTTGTTAAAATAATCTCAAAATTAGGGGTCATCACAAAAATATAATTTTAGTTCTTTTCGAGGCCAATGTCTTACATTTTCTAATTTCAAAATAATGTTCGAATAAATTTGAAAGCTGTTAAAATCATTTCAAAATCGTAGAGATTCACAAAAATATAATTTTCGTTCCTTTTTCTTACTTTTTTCATTTTCGAACAAACAAATTTTGAAACAAATTCGCATTACAAATAATTTGATTGTTTTCATTCGACGAATTTACGCAACGAATTGTTATCGACTAGTTCGTCGTGCTATACGAAATTCGTCGTTCGTCCTAATTGTGAGTATACCTTCAGTTTTTTGTTGGGGTGCTAGTGTTCAAAGTTTTTAAAATGTAAATTTTTACAAATATTCAACTTCCGTATAAAATTAACTAATAGGTCAAGGGTATTTAAGATTCTACATAACGGAATTTAGCACTCTAAATTGTTTTAATTACCTTTTTTTATAAATTAGCGTTTTTTTCTAATGTAATATAATACAAGCAATAATCGCTGGCAATTTAAAGCACTAGTAATGACATCACTTAACAGCTGTTTATTGTTGTTTTTTTTCATTTCATAACACCACAAACCAAAACAGCATTTTTACATTAAATTCATTTCAATTTATTAAATTCATTTCAAATTATTATTTAAAATATTAAATGAAAATATAAAACAATTATGGCTTTATCAAGGGCTCGTTCCAATGAAATACCTAAAGATGCTGTTGTCATAAGTGAAGAGCAGGCACTGGCTTATCAATGGAAAATCATATCCAATTGGGAAAAATTAAGTGAAGTGTAAGTAGCAGAAATGTAAAGAAGACATATGTACTTAGTAAATATATTGTTATTACAGATGGTCATTA
Organism: Lucilia cuprina; assembly: GCF_022045245.1. NCBI lineage: Eukaryota > Metazoa > Arthropoda > Insecta > Diptera > Calliphoridae > Lucilia > Lucilia cuprina. The sequence continues at coordinate 59,524,970 of NC_060951.1, read as the reverse complement.
CGTTATACTCCCGGCATCATTGCTGCCTTTGCTACCGGTACTGGTATTTTTGTTAACAACCACTATCGGAATAAACTTAAATTAGGTACTTATGGCCGTTTTTCCACTTATCTTCCAATCGTTGTTATACCGGCCCTATTTACTCTATCGTGTCATAAATTATTTGTTCAACGCTCCATTTTGCTGCAACCCATGTCCGAATGCCCTACATGTGTGCAAATGAGAGCTGCTGCATTTCAAGTGGGTTTTGGTGTTATTTATCCTACAATTTTGGCTCCCATGGCTGCCTGTATGTTTGCTACTCGCCATTATACTTATAGATTACCTTCGATAACGGAAAATCCTTTGGAAGTTTTACAATTATTAAAGAAATTCACTAAACCAATTGTTCCTATATTGGGTTCAATATTTGTGGCACAATCATTGGCTACCGTATATTTGACATATAAGGAACAAGAACAGAATATTAAAGTTTTAATTAAAATGAGAAAGTTTGAACAGCAAGTGGAACAAGAGTTGGGAATTTAGTTTAAATTAATAATAAAATGTGTAAATAAAGTTGTTACATATAAAAATTAATAATAAATGTTTTTACTTTATCTTGTAAAATGAACGTAATGAAATCGGTGAAACTTTTTTTAAAATTTATGATTCTTAATTTAAATTCGAATAGTTAATCGTTTTGATTAGAAAATACATACATATATCAGTTATTTTAATATAGTTCGGAACCCGCAAACGAACAGGCGAATATAGCTAAATCGACTCCACTATATTATGGAAAAATTATAATACAAACAGTAAAGGAGTATTTAAAAATCCGAGGCAATGCGAAATTAATATCTACGGTATTGAAACAATTCTGATTGGAATGTGTGAAATCATAAAAATTTATTTAAATAAAATTAATTAAATAAAAACTTTAAGAGAATCTAATTAAAAAATATCTTAACGGCAGAAATAAATTCAAAAAAACTTCAATTGCAAATTAGCGATTTCCAATTTCTAACGATTTTAAGACCGCTATAAAAATACATCGTTTAAAAACCAATTGATTTAACAACATTGAAAACTAATTTCAAAATCGCTAGACTTAAGAGGAAAATTATAAAATTAACATTACTGGCGAGAAGTAGAAAAAAATATATTCGCAGAAATTTTCACTGCTCTAAAAATAAACTTAAAAATCATCAATTTTAATTGCAATTTATTAACTTTAAAGTAAGTTTTTAATAAAAACAAAAGTTATTTAACGCTAATAAGTGTGAAAAAAGTGAATGAATAAAATAATATTAGTGATTTAACCAAATTGAGAGCAGACGACCTCGACTATTACCACTACTACTACTACGACGACGACGGCTAGCAGAGCCACCATTCAAGCAACCAACCAACCAGCCTGCCGACCTCATCATCAAATTAACGTCATTATTATTGAAATCATAATGTGGTACGAGAGACTGGTAGCAAATACTCGTAGTAGTATGTTGTTGTATTGCCATCGCAACCAATCAACCAACCCACAATTATTACCACCACCATCATCACTAACAACATCATTATCATTATCATAATCATCATTACCACCACTATCAAGTACAACTACCAACCAACACCACCCCACTGCTGACTCTTTTTCCTGTTACCACTTGGGCACATAGCCAGCCAGCCAGGCTGGTCGGTTGGTTTGTTTTCGTCATCATTATGATAATAACACAATTATTAAAAAAAAACTAACGTGTTTTCATAATATTCCTACAATCTTCAATGATAATACAAATGATAATTAACTTTTTTTACACCTTTTATTTTTATAAATTTTCCATTTTAAGTGAAAAAAAAAACAAAAATGTTTTCATTTTGCGTAATTCGTGTATCGCTCACTTTAAAAATAGATTTTTTATGATTTGATTTGACTTTTCAACAACAACAACAAAACGTGCGATTAAAATACTGAAAATTTGAGAGGAAAAAAATAAAAATTCAATAAAACACAAAAAAAGTGCAAAATATTATCAAAAAGGAAGGAATGTTGAATAAAAAAAACTTGTGAAATATGCAGTGAAAAATGAGTTCTATTAAAAAATAAAAGAAAAACAATTTTCCTTACGTGAGTGACAGAGCTGCCAGAAAATAGTTTATAAGGTCTCCCAAACGTAGTGCTAACAAATCCCAAAGGCAAAGTTTTGAAAGAAAAAAATCAATAGTACAATACAAAAAAAAAGTTGCAGACTGTTTTTGTTTTTGCAATTATTTAAAAAATTGGGCTTTGTTTATGTTTTTACCAAAAATAAAACTTAACAATTCCAAAATTAAATAATAAAGTGGCAAAAATCGATATTTATTGAGGGTATCTTGTCCTTTTAAGTGTTTTTTTTAGTTAAAAAACTACTTAGCCATATTTATGGGTCAATATTGTTGAAATTGATTTACGCATCAAAATCAAAAATATTATATTGAAATTCTCATAAATTAAAGAGAAGCATACGAAGAATTAGTTTCATATTCCAAATAATTAACTTCATCGGATAACAAATTTAAACGAGAGCTTTGGTGCACTCGTCGCTGGCTTTAAAATAATTATTTAATTGTAATGGCTGTAGCAATGTGTGGTACATAATTTATTGTTTCATATTCATGAGAAAGATAATAAAGGTACCTGCTCATTGTAAGTTCGTTCTTGATTGGCAAGTTTGTGCCCATCTTGGTGTACTGCAGTCCGGGGGTACATAGCTGCTAACAATACCTCTAGTCGTCCGGGACTATAAATTGGTGTTTACAGTCTGCCGGGCTTAGTCCTTGCATAGATTGAAATGAGGTCTATCCACAGAACCACATAATCTGGCACTACGGGTGGCCAGTTGCCCTAAGGACTATGTCCAGGCTGGTAAGTTGATTGAAGTTCCTTCGGGATCCACGTAGTGTCTGTGGTTAAAGGACTGATGTAAGGTAAAATCAATATGTCGGTATAAGTTCGGTGCTGTTGCCGAAACAACAGATACCCCACAGAGGAGTGACCGGCGGGCCTCATCTACCCGCCTACCTATAATAAATGTGTTGGATATATGAGTTTTGTGCTGGGTTGTCTTACGATGGGTGAAAGGTATTATATACAAATAATACCATTGAATTTTCCTTCCTTGTCCAGATTTGTCCAGAGTATACTCTGTTCATATCAGAATTACCACAGTATATCCCTGTAAGTAAGAACAAAGTCTCGGCTTATTTGATGGATTCTACCGGTTACGTTTCTAGGTGCTGTTGCCAAATCAACAGAGGCCATCCCATCTGCGTGGTTGTAAATGGAAGTGATATTTTACATATCATTAAACAATATTGTTAATAAAGATTTCATTAAATAAATAAAATATAAACAATGGGGCGGCAATGAGATTAGATAGCTCAAGTACTTGAGCAAAGTGCTTGTACATGGACCGGCTCAATCCTTGTACAAAAATTGCAACCTGCGTGTAAGATACACAAAGGGGCAGTGGTGAGTTGTTTACTTTTTACTCACCTAGAGGGAGTTAAGGATTGCTCTTATCCAAACAATCCATCTTTAGCATTTTTCTGGCCAATACATAAAAACTTCTTATAAATCTACAGAATATGTTCAAAAACATTTCAAAGACAAGTAAAAAAGTAAAATATTAATAACTTAAGTTAACCTTAATATTGCTAGCAAATCTTCTATATAAGTTCATTAAACTTTTCTTATTTTTTTAGCCCTAGTCCAAATATTTCAAAATAAACTACATATTTCTAAACTGGCAGCACTATTCACACTGCTCTCTCTCTCTTTCTCTTTTACTAATTAATGAAAAAAAGAATTGTTTGGTTGTTTGATATTTGACAATGAATGTTGAATGATGATCATCATCATTATGATCATCTTGATCGGGGAATGAGAATATACGGTACAAATCTATATATTACATAGTCGTACATTCATCATTCTGGTGATGATGTTTGCATACACACAATTTTATTTTCTGAAATTTGTCTGTCTGTCCATCTGTGTATTTATTTAATTTTTCTTGGTCGCATAGTGGTTTTCCTTTGCATCTAAAAATAAATATCTGATATATTTTTTCTCTGTCTTGATCCAAAAAACAAAATAATGTTATATAGTATTATTAATTAAGATGTTTCTTTTCATTCTTTTTATTTGTATTCTATTGTATACTATTTGAAATGTTTGCTATCTGGAGTAATTAAATGTAATTAGCCTAATTTGGTAAAAAATAGGAAAATGTGTGTGAAATATAAAAATATATTTTTTATTTACATCTAAATACACATATGTATGAATGAACTTTTGAAGTTAGCAATTAAGCTAACAGTTAGTTCAATTCAAAAATTTTGTTTGAATTAGCTAATAAAACTTTTATTTACAAGTTTTGAATTTTGTTGGTTAATCAATCAGTTAGTAATCTTATTAATAACAACAATATAAAAATATAAATTTTAAATGATCGAACGATTTATATGTATTTAAATTCTTAACTAAAGTTTAATTTGTTAGTGATATTTATGTCTTTGTAATATAATAAATCAAAATCCATCTTTTTTTATAGTTTTCAGATTTTCTTCTCGAAACGATAAATAACTAACAAACACTTAAATTCAATACCAAGTATGTAAGAAAAATAGCAACTAAATGAGATTAGTACCACACCCAAGAGGGAAACTAAGGGTAAATATTAAATTTTTTTATTAAATTTGATATAAAAGTTAACAAAAAAATCTTATTAATATTTTCTCTTACAGAAACGAAGCAACAGTTTACTTATATTATTAACTCTAATATATATAAATTAACAAATTGAAAATATATCAGCATAAAAATACGCCTTAAAGAAGCGTATTAAAACAGACTTAAAATTGTTTAAACGTTGACGTTTTTAATATGCCGGTTTCTATATCGCCACGCCGATCATCAACTTCAGCCAGTGGCAACATATACGGCTCGTCAACTTCGTCGTCGTCAACTGGTGTTAGCGGTTCATCAGATTCAACTTCAAGGTCTTCAATTAGCGATCGTACCAGCAGTGGTTATAAATCGTATTTTGATCGTGCTGGTAGTCTAACAAAACTAACCTCATCCTCTTCGTCGTACAGTCCCAGCAGTTATTTGGGATCTAGTTCTTATTCATCCTATTCGCCCCGTTCTTATTCGAACTATCGTTCGACAGGTTCCAGTTTAACTGGTGGTTCTACTGGTGTCGGTACCTATCGCAGTACATTTTCATCTTTAGGCTCAACAGGCGGTAGTAGCTATGATACAACTACGCTCAGCCGATATGGAGTGAGTAATAATTAAATATTATTATTAAACAAATATGTTTAAGTACTTATTGAAATATGTTTATCAACATATCTACATACATATATATATAAATATTATACTACTATATATGAACCTATCTTTGGAATTTTGTGATACAAGCTTTTGAGGTTTTTCCTATTGATTTCTGGTAACTGAAGATCTCTCACATAATCCATGCACAATACACACACACACATTAGTTTGATATGAAACTCTTTTTCCTAATATTCGAATTAAAAGTTTCTTGTGCATTATAGAATTTAAATTCAAAACACACAGATTTCATATTAAACCCAAAAGGGCTGATTTACTCAAAAATACTCTGGCTACAGTAATCATGCATTTCTGTTAATTATATCCAATATCAAACACTTACGCAAAAGTCATGTTTATTGTGCTAGTTATCCTTCCAACATTAACTAAATCCCGAAATCCCTTCAAAATACACCAAATTGTGAGTTGGTTTTTGTTAATAAGTATATGATAATGAACTGATTGTTATTTTTTGTATGAAATAATATTGTAATTCATTCAACATTTTTGTTAAAACCAAGTAGTACTTATATTTATTTTTGTCAAAGTACACAATTTCTTTTTTTATATAAAATAATCCATGGTATCATTTACACACTCACACTCTGAAGATTTGTGAGTTATTTTTTAATAATGCATAATTAATATTTCAGTTGTAGTTTAATTACGATTCAGTACTAGTTCAAACCTCATTTAGTTCAAGTTATATTTTACTTCGGTTATAGATCATTTTCTAGTTCAGATATAGTTCAGTTCCAGTTCAGTTCTAGTTCAGTTCTTGTTCAGTTCTTGTTCAGTTCTAGTTCAGTTCTAGTTCAGTTCTAGTTCAGTTCTAGTTCAGTTCTAGTTCAGTTCTAGTTCAGTTCTAGTTCAGTTCTAGTTCTAGTTCAGTTCTAGTTCAGTTCTAGTTCAGTTCTAGTTCAGTTCTAGTTCAGTTCTAGTTCAGTTCTAGTTCAGTTCTAGTTCAGTTCTAGTTCAGTTATATGTATAAATATCATATTAAGTTAATATTTATAAATTTATCCATATTAAAGTGATAAAATAAAGAAAACTTTAAGTTAAGAAGATCAAATATAATTCAATTATAATGCAAATAGCAGTCAGTAGTAAAATTATGTTGTTAGTATTTGATAAATTACAATGTACGGGTATTCACTGAACATATTAAATTAAAAAGAAGGAAATACAGTTAAGGTTGTTGCAGGTATTGCATTAAAATTATTCTATTAAATTTAAATAAATCACAGTTTTCTACATATGACAATCTTTAACGATAAACATATTTTCATCTTATTATATTCAAACCTATAATGTTTGGAACATATTTAAATACATCATCAATTGCTGCTACTACTGATCATTTCCATCATGATTATCATTATTTCACCACTTGTTGTAATTGTATCATGTATACTCATCTTAAAAAAAACAAAACTACTCTTGTAATTTTCGGAACCATTGTGTAAATATTTCGAAATGTTGTGACATCGTACGAAATTTTTTAATTTTGTGTAAAACCATCATCAATACTACCAACCAACATACAATATGATTGATGAACTTTGTAAAAACTCGAAAACAAAAAAACACATCCATTTCCACCAATCAAAACAAATTTGAACCATAACCAAATTATGAAATGTGAATAATGAAGGTGAACAGACGTAGCAAAGCCTCGGATATATTGAATAAAGACTCTAAAGATAAGGCGGTAACGAAGAAACCACCTTCTGGTTCAGAAACTAGCGGTGGCAGCAGTAGAGATTCAAAACGTTTGTCAGGCTCATGTTCATCGTCATCCCTGGCGCGTTTAGTTGCCACTTCTGGTCTCGACCTTTATGAAAAATATAGTCCGGCTCATTATAAACCAAATACTCAATTGGATTCTGGTTCTAGATCTTCGCTCAATGAAACCGGCACCGATCTAGAGGAGAGACGTGCCACGGTTGGTGATATAACAGCTAACATCACTTTGGATCGACCCCGTACTAATCGCTATAGTCGTATATATAGTCGCAATGATTCAGATGAAACAGATAATGTTGCTACAGCTTCTTCATCCATTCGTAGATCTACAAGTGGTACTAGATCTTCAATATCTGGTCGTATAAGTGCTGCCAATTCAAACTCAAATCTTAATACATCAGACAGTACTGATGATATACCAACTGCTACTTTTACCCTACGTAGCACTCGTTTGCGCAAATCCAAAGTAAATGATGAAGATAAAAAACCCTTACAAAATGGTACTAGTGGTACTGAGACCAGAAAGAAATACAATACGAATATATCACCATCTCCATCGTTTTCCTCATCAAGTGTAGCAACATCTGCAGCCACCAGCAATGGTATCGATACTGTGGCTTATGTTAAACTTAATAAATTAAACATTTCCGAGCCGAATCCGGAAATAGAGAATAACTCAACATTGGGAGTGTCATCTTCGTCAAGCATTACAAAGAGTGGTAGTAGTAGTAAATTAAAAACCTCCTCATCCCATGAAACCATTGTTCCCGAGTTAGAAATCAACAGTTATAGTAGTAAGAATAAAACAGATGATAATAATGAATTGGAAGACACCGATACAAACAAGGTAATAATTAACGCCAAATAAAAGCCAACAACGTCCTATATTTATGACTGAAATATGGCTGAGCGGTTTTTTCTTACATGTGAAACAAATATACCACCTAACCCGGCAACTAACCCATAAACCTAAATACATAAGCTGCATTCTAACCATGTGCATGACTGCAACTAACACAACATGCACGCACACTTACCGAAAGTGTGTTGTACAACCAACAAACATGTAGTTAAAATTTTTGTAATATGGGCTTTGCACGTGCCTATGATGATTGTTTGAAATTATGTTTTTGTTAAAAAAATGGTTTGGCTTAAAAAGATTTTTAGGGACGATTTGAAAGTAATTAGATTGTTTAATTATCCATTACAAAATTTTACTATGATGAAAAAATATTTCTAAAAAAGTTTAAATTAAGTTCTGTTACAAATTTTAGGTAACGATTTCATAACATTTGTTTTTACGTTTCGAAAATTAATAAATTTTTAAAATAATATAATAATTTTGTATAAAATTTTAATTTTAAATTAAAAATAGGGATTGGAAAAAATTTGTATAAATTTATTTTCTAGTTCAGTTCTAATTCTAGTTCTAGTTCAGTTCTAGTTCCATTCTATTTCAGTTCTTGTTCAGTCCTAGTTCAGTTCTAGTTCAGTTCTAGGTCAGTTCTAGTTCAGTTCTAGTTCAGTTCTAGTTCAGTTCTAGTTCAGTTCTAGTTCAGTTCTAGTTCAGTTCTAGTTCAGTTCTAGTTCAGTTCTAGTTCAGTTCTAGTTCAGTTCTAGTTCAGTTCTAGTTCAGTTCTAGTTCAGTTCTAGTTCAGTTCTAGTTCAGTTCTAGTTCACTTCTTGTTCACTTTTAGTTCGGTTTTAGTTCAGTTCTAGTTCTTCTAAAAGGAATATGTAAATAAATTAAATTGTTATTGCTATGGTTGCTTTTATAGAACTGGACTTAAATGAGAAAACATAAAAAAAGTTCTTTTAGAATAGGTATAGTTTTTTTTAATTATAATTTTTTTTCGTTTTATGGCAAACTGATACTTTATTCCCCATAAAGTTTTCCTACTGATATCTACTAATATAGACATCAGTGAAATATTATATTTTGACATTTTCCCATTATACATTATAAAATCATTGATTCAATACACTTTTAACTAACAATTATCATATTTCATCATCATCATTTTCTAACAAAATTTTCCTTTTCCAGCTAATTTTTTACAGGTCCTACAATATACTAGCTTGTTAAACAAAACAAACAACATAAACTTAAAAAAAGACACTAATAAATAACAACTTAGGTTTATGAATTAAAGTGTTTTACAAATTTAATTAAATAATAAACTAAATAAATGTATAAGAAAAGTTCAGTGAAAAGGAGACAAATTTAATGGTATAGCGCCAAAATTGTAACCTAGTGATTTATTATTTACATATGAATGTTTGTATTTATATGTATGTATGTTTAGTAAATAATGCCACAGCAACAACACCTTAACAAAATAAATAAAAATAATAAAAAGTGAATAAACAATATGTAAAGAAAGCAAAAAAAAAGTATAGAGAAAATAAATACAAACAATAATAAAAAATATAAAATGTTTATTTTAAATATATAATTAAATTATGATAGATGTTAAAAAAACAAGAAATAATTTTCAAAAACTTCCATCACTTAAGCAAAGATGTGATCCTGTAGTTAAACCACAAACTGCTGTAAGAAACACAAAACAAACGGCGACAACACTTAAAAATAATATAAAAAATCCAGCAAACGATTCAGCAACGAAAACCAATTCTACAAAAGCAACAAACGTCACATCTAAAACTAACGGCAGTGCAAAAAATTCCAATCCTGTAAGAGAAGCAAATCAACATTTTTTCTTAGTCCAAGAATTTAAAGATCAAAATTTTCTGAAAGCCGAATGTGAACTGGCCCATGCTCAAGTGTATAAACCATCTTTAACTGAAAATAAAACATTAAATAAGAATTTTTTACCAGCTGTGGTTGATAATAGTCGTTCCATCAATAGTTTTATTAATAAATTTTCCACAACTAACAATAATTTGGTAAGCATTTCAAAGTGTCAAAAGAAAAATCTAACTTAAAACAAATTTCAAACATTTCAATTTGCAATAGAAGAGCGACTTATGGACAAGATAATTTGGCACAATTCTATACATAGAGTTATGGTATAGAAAGTGTAAGAAATTAAGAGAAACTTTTTAAATTTCTATAAGGAATAATACTTTAAATAAAATTCTAGTCTTAAATATTTGTCTTAACTCTTTTTGACCTTTCCTTTTAATATTTAAATTTTTCGTTTAGTAGAGTAAAAGTAGAATAGATTTTTAAAAACTTTAAATTCGGTGTTTGAAATTAGTGTTAAATATGTACAAGAAAAATAACAAAACCTAAACGTTTATAGTCAGGGAAGTCAGCAGCTTTAGCTGCCACAATAAATGGGATGCGACGAACTGGTAATGGAAGCCATTTGGGAACAACCACAGCGGTTGCCACATCTATCAATAAGGCAGACTATACTGGTAGCCAGTTCAAAGGATTATCATCTGCCACAGCCACATCATTATCATCATCATCCACATCGTCTTCAACACCTGGTACCTCCAATGCAACAGCTTTAAAAAAACCCACATCAGTCTATACCACAACAAATTCCTCATATAGTTCGGCAAAATTACTATCACGTACCACAGTTAAACCGTTGGTGCATCGTAGTGGCGTTAACACAACAGCAGCATCAGTTTCAAATTCTGCTAGTGGCGCATTATCGTCAACTTCGTCGTCTTCACCCCCAAACCAAAGTAATAATAACAACAATAACGGTAGCAATAGTAGCTTAAATAGTATAACAAATTCCGGTAACAACAATATGCAGACGTCTTTGGATCAAGACGACATTAAATTCATCGATAGCGATGAACAGCCTGCAACAGGAGCCATGATGTCCGAACGTAAATGCGAACAGCCACGTTGTTGCTTAAACCATACGCATAGTTCGGGCATAACGAAAAGTCGCGTTAGGCCAAAGTCAACAATAATATGTTCCACAACGTCTACCACAGGCACCTGCTCTTCCTCGTCATCGGGTAATAGTTTGGTTTTTGAAAAAGTCAACAATTATAAATATGCTAATGGTAGTTTACCCTCATCAGCCACCACCGATAGACGCAGTGAAACGGCTATTGACTCGAACAGCATTCGAGCGTCCATTGAAAAGTTCAATAGTTATAGTGAACAGAAACGTATACCGCTTAGTTCCGTAACGCTGCGTTCACACAGTGGCAGCGGCAGTACTAGTAATCTGCAACATCATCGGCACAGCAGTGATTTGGACAATTGTAATCTTCGATTACCGAGTGGCGGTGGAGGTTCTCTAACACGTACACCTTATCGCAGTTCTGGCTCGACGGCGGGCAAAGTAATAACTAGTATTTATCCAAATGCCTCGGCTGCTGTATCATCGGCAACGGCTCGTCATCATCATCACCATCATCATCATGCGTTAAGCAGTAGTCCGAGTAGTACTGGTAGTCTGCCATTAAAATCAAGTAAACATTATGTTCAAACGGAAACGGATTCATCATATACAGGACTGTCCAGTTCTGTAGATGGTGATGTTAGCAAAAAGAAATTAACCTCCATATCCGGTGGTCTTTGTAATAACACAGACGACAACAGTGTAAGTTCACCTTCAGCAAATGAAAAACAAAAAATATGTTTCCCCCAAAGAAAAACAGAAAAATTAAATTTTTTAAATTTCATTTCTACAAAAAAAAAAGATATGCAGTTAAAATGTTGAATAAAAGATATAAAAATTGTAATTAATGTTCAAATTTTTTATTGAAAAAATAAAAACTTTAAAGTTTATGCTGAATTGTTATTAAAATGTTATTCTAATATAATTACAATTTACTTATCTTTTATTTAAACAATTTAATTACATTTAATTTGTTTACTTTTCTCTCAAATTTTATTCGCCTTTGTAACATCATTTTCATTTTATCAATCACCCACAACAAACATCACCGTATATTATTTTGTAATTTATTTTACAAGATTTTTTTTTGTTAATATTATGAAAAATCAAAAACTTTTTTCTTAAATCCATAGCACCAATATTGTTTTGTTTAATTAGTAGGAATTTTTATTTGTTGTTCTGTTTTCCATTAAAATATATTTATCTGCTCTCTAGAGTTTAGGCACATTTTATAATTTTATTTATTTATTTTGTTTTTTTTTTCACAATTTTTTCTGTTAGCATATTAGTGGGCGTTTTGTCGCCTCATGATCTTTTTAAAAAATGCTTTCGGTCGGTTGGGTGGTCGTATTCTCTTTTATATTTTTGTTTTATCTTTTTATTTTATTTTTTAATCTGTGTACGTTTGCATGCTTTTTTGTTGTTGTTATATTTTTTGTTTATTTAATTTGTTAAAATTGTTTTCATTCTAGTTTTCTGTTTGCTTTTTTTTTTAATATCACACTCATACACGAAATGTAGACACTTTGTTTTTGGAACACCAACAATAATAACACATTTGTTTAACCTTGCCCTCTTAAATTTCCCTTGATTTCCTTACACTTTCTTCTTAACTCGCATTGAGGTAGAAATTGTGCCAATTTTCTTTTATTTTTTTAATAATCACTATTTATGCTTTTATTATTTGTAATGTTTAACTTTTTTATTGTTGGCTTTTTTTTAATTTTTTATTAAAATTTTTTTTCTAAAGATTTTAATTTGCTTTTATTTTTGTGTTTTTTTTTTTAAGAATTTGATGTTTTGTTTTAATTAATTATTATTATGCTTAATTAGGTTCGCAATTCTGCAACTTTACGTAGTGTTCTACCGCCGGCTTCACCCACTTCATCTCGTTACTATGATAGGGACAGCTCAAGATCAGCTCTATTAACTTCCTCAACATCGTCTCATAATAGTACAGACGATAATAAAAAATCAACCGCTAGTGAAGAGGAGACTGAAGGTAAGTTTTATAAAAAATTAAAAAAAAATATATATATTTTTAATTTAAAGTTAAACTATTAGTGAAATGTTGAATTTTTAGTGAAATGTCTGATTTTTTAGTGAAATATACGATTTTTAGTGAAATGTCCGTTTTTTGTAAAATGTCCGATTTTCAGTAAAATGTCTGATTTGTAGTAAAATGTCTGATTTTTAGTAAAATTTCCGATTTTTAGTAAAATTTCCGATTTTTAGTAAAATGTCCGATTTTCAGTAAAATGTCTGATTTTTAGTAAAATGTCCGATTTTTAGTAAAATGTCAGATTTTTAGTAAAATGTCCGATTTTTAGTAAAATGTTCGGGTTTCAGTAAAAAATCGAATTTTTAGTGAAAAGTTGGATTTTCTTTTATGAAAATTTAGATTTTTAACGAAGATCGACTTATAGTAAAAAGCTGAATATTAACTGAAATGTTCTGATATATTTTGCAAAATTTCATCGAAATTTTAGATTTCTTGCCGGAAATTTCAAGTCAAACTTTAAGTGAAAACTAAGAAGCAAGAGGCTGTGCCGAATATTCTATACCCACTGATATTTTTAAGCCAGTTATGGCCGTTATTATTATTCTATAAGAAAAGCTGTTTATATGGGCTATGGTCAGTTATCGACCGATTCTCAAAAAAAAGTTAAAATTATGTTTTAATAAAACTTGTTTATGTGGAACTTCATTGCTTTACTATAATTTTGAAGAAGTTGTTTTTTTTTTGGCGAATTTCGTTGTTATTTTGTAATGTTCAAGGAACCTTATATGGGGGATAGAATCAATTATACACCGATCCTATGTTTATGTCAATTTCTGGATCCTTATTAAATTCTAAGACGATCTAGCCATGTCCGTCCGTCTTTCTGTTGAGCTAAGGAACTGAAATTTTCCATAAATATATTTTTAGTAATTCAGCTTATTTGGTATTGAAAATGGGCCATATCGGTCTATGTTTTCGAATAGCTCCCATACAAGTGACATCCCGAAAAACAGACTAAACTGTAAAGGATTAAAAACATCAGTATGTCAATGAAATTCCGCATAAAGAGGGTTTATATGAATCTCCCTAGCAAATTTTATAAGAACCGGTCCATAATTGACCCTACCCCCATATAAGGTCCCTGTCAAAAAATGACTATAACGCTCATAACTTGCTTCAAAATAATAACAATGCAAAGAAATTCGACGTAAACAAGTTTTACGGGAACTTAAATCTCTTTGCCAAATTTTATGGAGATCAACCCAAAACTGACCTTACCCTCCTATAAGCTCGCCTTCAGAAAATGACTTTAACGCTTATAACTTGCTTTAAAATGATAGCAATGCAATAAAATTCGACGTAATCAAGTTTTCGTTGAACTATAATCTCTCTGCCAAATTTTATGGAGATCAATCCAATTGCTAAGCTAATGAAAATAGTTAAATTCGTTCCATTATTTCACCTAGTGCTCAAAAAAAACTTTTGAGCTTATATTTATGTTAAATATACTTGTATCTCGATAAAAAGCTAAACAAAGTTTTATACAAACCTTAATGATCTTGCCAAATTTCATAAAGATCGGGACACATTTGACAAAGTCCTCTACAGATAATCATATCCAAAATTCATATGGTCGGCCAAACCCGAATCTTTAACGATGAAAAATCGTCTTAAGTACAAATTAGAGAAATGAAATATTTAAATTTTTAGAGAAATCGGATTAAAATTGTTATCGGTACAAATTATTAACACTACAAACTGCCTTTTATATAACAAAATAATTTTAAACTATTTAAAAGCAACTCTGTTTAAAAGAATTTCAAAATGTCATAATTTGTTGTTATTTTATTTAATAAACTTTATTTTGTTTTTTTTTTGTTTGTTTATAAAACGTTAAAAATCGAATGGTTTATAGGGAGAATAGAGGTCTACATTCTGATTAAAATAAAATGCTTAATAAATCCTTCAAATAAATAACCTATTCTTTCTTCAACTTCTTTAGGCCTATGTGGACTGAGAAATATCGGAAATACCTGTTTTATGAACTCCATTATACAGTGTCTTAGTCACACAAATGAATTGACAAAATTCCTACGAAATTACAATGCCACTAAATCTCCAACGTCCAAGGATCAACAAATTTTATATGGTAAAAAAGAAATTAACAAAAAACAAAGACACTTCATTCAATAAATACCTTAATTTTACAGAATTTTCCAAATTAATTAAGGAAATGTGGACAAATAATGTAAATAGTGTTACACCCATGGAATTAAAACGATCCTTCTCCGCCAAACATCGCATGTATAGTGATTACAATCAACAAGACGCTCAAGAATTCTTAAGATTCTTTTTGGATTCGTTACACGGTGCCCTAAATAGTGGTACTAAAGGTGAACATTTAAAAATAGATGATAACTTAAGGTAATTCATATTATTATTAACTCCTTAGAACAGAATAACATAATATTTGTTTTTCGTACTTTTAGTGACAATAAAAAAGCCGAACTTACTTGGGAATGGTATGGCCGTCATGAGAATTCTTTAATACGTGATTTATTTGTGGGTCAACTAAAGAGTACATTAAGATGTACCACCTGCGGCAATACCAGTGTTACTTTTGATCCTTTTTGGGATTTAAGTGTTCCCCTGCCTTCGTCATCACGTTGCAAACTAGATGCCTGTCTTGATTTATTTATACGTGAGGAAGTTTTGGACGGTGATGAAATGCCCACATGTTCGAAATGTCAAACACGGCGGAAATGTACGAAAAGTTTTACAATTCAACGATTTCCAAAGTATCTTGTTATACGTAAGTGTCTTTTTGTTGCGCTTAAAATGTATCAATATTTAATTGTAATTATTTTTATCTTTTAGATTTGAAACGTTTCTCAGAGACACGCTGGAGTAAATTATCAAATATTGTTGAATTTCCAACGGGTGAACGTGAATTGAATATGGGTCCCTATGGTGCAAATGCCAATTCAAATCAATACTATTCTTTATATGCCATTTCAAATCATATGGGTAAGTTTAAAGTAATTTGTGTAACATTTTTATCAACATTAAATGAGGAGGCAGGTTTCTGTACAAAAGTACTTTAAGTCTAGAGCAGACCTTGGTCTGGAGTGGTAGGTCCATATTAAACGTCAACCAAGGTGGATACCGAGCTAGCTCACATGGCTTTGTTCAGGAATTTGTATATTATTTATCTTACGGAATGCCAATGTTCCCGTTTTAAAGTAAATGTAACTTGAGTACATTTTGTTGCATTGTCTTTTGTCCAGCCATTTTTCCATTCCATTCCATCCATTTCATTTTTTTCGCCTATGTGAGGCTTGAGTTGTTCAGAAGTTGTCATGTATGCTTACATAAACGGTATCGAGATGTATGAGTCAGTGCGCTCGTTGGCACATCTGCTGCATAGGAACGGACCTAGAACTCTCCCCAGCTCATCACATCTTAACATCGGATTTGAAAAGATCTTTAATATAAGTAATTTTTCATATGGGATCGTGGCATCGAGTTAATGTAGCTGTATTGGGCAAGACTTTGTTTTCCGTTTTCAAGGATCTGAATCCAATTATTTTCAGGTTGTATCCTTTTGGGCAGTTCAACGTTTTCTGTCCTATATATTTTTTTTTGATATGCTATAATCTTTATTCTTAACCTTAACAGGTTCATCAGTTTTTTCTGAATAGTTGTGTCCCTTAGATAGATAGATAGCTGGATAGCTAGATAGCTAGATAGTTAGATAGATAGATAGATAGATAGATAGATAGATAGATAGATAGATAGATAGATAGATAGATAGATAGATAGATAGATAGATAGATAGATAGATAGATATATAGATAGATAGATAGATAGATAGATAGATATATAGATAGATAGATAGATAGATAGATAGATAGATAGATAGATATATAGATAAATAAATAAATAGATAAATATATAGTTAGTTAGGTAGTAAGTTAGTTACTAAGTAAGTTAGTTGGTTAGTTCCTTAGTTAGTTATTTATTTATTTATGAAAAAAGGTTTTGTAATAATATGTTATTAAACCACGTAATTTATAATGTATTAATTACATTTATTTTCCTTTTTAATTTCAGGCTCAACAGCTGGTGGTCATTATGTGGCTATTTGTAAACATCCGGTCTCAAAGAAATGGCATGAATTTAACGATAATCTGTAAGTTTTACTCTTGACCATTTCAAATCCTTTAATCCTCTAACATTTTAATATTATTATTTTTAGTGTGAGTGATTCATTGTCTGAACATCATCTTGTCTCGTCCAGTGCCTATATATTGTTCTATGAACGTGCGTAAGTGATTATGATGTTAAACTTCCTCGTGCATATAGAAAAAAAACCCAAAAAGAAAAACGAAAAGAATATTAAACAAAATCAACAGACAAACAAAAAGTAGACAATTTAAAAACAAGGAAACTTCCATCACTCAGCAATGTTTATTAATTTTAATTTTTTTTCTAAATAACAAAAGGAATCTACAATTAAGAAAAATTACTAACCAGACTGAGTATAAAAGCAAGCAACTCAGTTTAAATACAAAATGACCTCAACAGGACAACAAATGATTAAAATGATTTGAAAAGAAAAAAAAAATAAATTGAGCTTTGATAAAAATAAAACAAAAATAGTAACAGAAATTAAGCCAGTGCTAAAAAATATTATAAATTTCCTTTTTTTTTTTTTTTTTTTGAAAATTTACAACTTAAAACAAGCAACAACTATATATGTATATGAAGAAACAAACAAACAAACCGGCCATTCATGCAGTGAAGTGGTATTGCTGATTAACTGATTTACTACTAGGAAAATTACTTAAATTCTTATGTTAATATTTATGTTAACAATATATTTATATATATTTTTGACTATCCAACTAACTCCTTTTCCCTTAAATTATTTGAAAATGTTTCTATTTGTTTTGCTAAATAAGATGTAAGTTTAAGTTATTATTTTATGGCCTCTAGTTAACCCTCTTTAAAAAAAAAAATCGCTGAAAATGTTATTTATACTTACATTACATAGTTTAACAAAAGAAAAAATCCTAATAGTTATTAATGACAAACAAACAAATTGACATAGAAATAGATTTTTATGAAAATGATGATAAATTGATGAAATAAATAGAAATTATATTTATTATAAAACTAGTCGTTGAAAATATATAATGAGAAGAAATTTTGTTTTTTTTTTTTGATAGTCAGGAAAGTAAATTTTAATTAAAACATCACAACAACAATACTTACAATTTATTATAAAAAAAAAAAAACAAAATATTACTGCTGCTCCTAACTCTCCTAACTTACTGTATGAACAAATAAAAAAAAAAAAACAAAAACAAAAGTAATAATGTTAAACTGGCTTTATTATAAATTTAAAAAAATAATTTTGACACAAAATTTTAGCAATTGTTTATTGTTGTATTTCAAATGAAATATTTATTATTGTGTTAATAAAATTTCATTTGGTATGCTGTAATAAACAATAAAGTTTTGAAAATTTGTTTTAAAAATAAACTAAAGGAATTATTTTTAATGTAGAGTGAATAATTAGAATTTGTATTCATATTTTCTAAACTTTATGGCAGAAATAACAAAACAATTCTAAAAGAAAACAATTTTAGAGTTTGTTAAAAACTTTAAATTTTTCAAAATTTTTTCTGTCCAATGTCAACAACTATTTAAAAGGTTATAAAGATTTCTTAATTTTCATTCGAACTTAAATTAAGAGAAATTATAAAAATAAATTTGAAATTTTTCTTGAAAGTAATTTCAGAGTGATTACTTCTTATTTCGATTCGAAAGAAAAAATGTTCGAATTTGTATGTTAAATACTTACACCCCTATCGCTAATCATCATTTCACGTGAAATATGTTTCCTTTTCACTTTTTTTGTTCACTAAGTTTTTTGTCGTGAAAAAAATTCTCCTGTTGTGAAATTTGTTGATGGAAACATTGTAAACATTGAACAGCTGTTCCATACAAAATCAACTATTGTGAATGAATTGTGACGATAGCAATTTTCCCTTCGAGTGAAATGAAAATTGCAAGAGAACAAAATTTTCACTTCTATTGGCGTTAGGGGTGATTGTGTTTCGAAAGTTTTTTTCTTTCGAATCGAAATACAGAGTTCTAGTTTCGAATTGTAAGCTTTTTAAGAAATGTTCGAAAATTTTGAATATTGAAACATATTTTTAAACTTTTAATTATGAATTTTTTTTTGGAATATTGAAGTTTCTTTGAAAATTTTCTAAAACATTTGAATAACCTCTAAATCATGAGATTTGAAATCATATTTGAAAACAATTTTTTATATTTTTTAAATTTCAAACTTTAAACTTTTGAAAATAATTTCTAAATATAAGCGTTTTAAGACATGTTCGAAAGTTCGATTTGTTTTTCGATTTTTTGAACTTGGTTCGAAAACTAATTTGGAACCAATTCCGTACATTTTTCAATTTCGTACTTTTAAATTTTGAAAATATTTTTCTATCAAAGTAGTTTCGAAATGAATTTCGAAAATTCGAATTTAAGTTCGAAACTTTTTAAAAGCTTCAAAATTCAAAGAACATTGAGAAAGGATTCACAAAAATAAAGTTCTAGTTACATTTTGGACCGATTTTTTATATATTTTTTTTCAATTTCGAATTTTTAAATTTTGAAAATAATTTCAAAACTTTGAACGATTTTTAGTATACTTTCAATGTAGTTTCAAACTATAAGATTTTTTAGTCATGTTCGAAAATTTTAATTTAAACATTACTTTAAAGTTGTTGCTAAGCTTAAAGCTTGTTTTATACAATATTTTTTTTTTTTCAAATAAATTTAAGTGATTCAGCTGATTCATAAGTAAATCACTCTACATTGTAACTCGAAGAAATCTTAAGCGTATCGCATCAAAATAAACCCTTGTTTTTATAAAAATATATAAAACTATTAAATATTCTCGAAATTAGTTTTAAAATTAGTTTAAAATTTTCTTATTATTCTTTTAATTCCAAGTTTTATTTTCGAATCGAATTTTCAAAACAAATTTGAAATAGCAACAATTAGTGATTGTCTATTACTACGGGTACTACAAACTTAATAATATACATTTATTAAATACATAGAAAATAACAAAAACAACATAGGTATGACATATTAATGAATTATCCCGATTAAAGTGTTGTAACGAATACCACTCACGTCAGTGACTGATAGAGCCTAATTAATATTTATTTATTTTGCATAGTTTAATTTTTGTGTAATATGAATTCTCATATTAGTGACTAACATAAGTGCAATAATTTAAATGTTCAAAAGAAAAAAATAAGAAGAAAGCAATTGTTGGAAGGTTTTAGAAACAAACAGAATTTTGGTCTAGAATTTTTTCTGTAAAAACACATTTTCCAGACAAAAGTTTTTGTTTGCTGTTTTATATATTTTTAAAATTAAATAGTACAAATTTATTTTTAATTAAACACTTTTTTGTTAGTGTTTTGTTATTATCATATTCCCTCCATTAAGACCTGGTTCACACTGGGAAAAAGTTTTCAAAAAAAACTTTTGAACCATCTCTCTCACACACAAAAATCAAAAGTTTCTCAACAAAAGTTTCCCAGTGTGGACCAGATCTAAAGAGCCTTAATAAGTATTTTTGTTATTATTTTTTTTTAATTATTTTAGAAGATATAAACACAGTTTAGATAAAAGTTTATCTTTAAGTTAAATTTTTTTACACAAACGATTTTTTTGTTATTATTCCCAAATTAGTATTATTTAGTATTAAAAATATATATGCTGCAGACTTTTTTCTTCAGACAGTTTTCTTCTTCTATTCTTCTTTAGTTAACTTTTTTAAATTATTGTACGTATGTATTTATAAACAAAAAAAATATAAATCATTCATAATTAAAAAATAAAAACTTTAAACGCTATAATAGTAATTATTGAAATGCAAATAAAAATAATAAGATTTAATATATATACATATATAAATATTTAAAATAAAATAACAAGCGATTTCATATATTTTTGAGAGTAATTTATACAGTTTACTTGCAACAAATGGCAACAACACAATCATCTAAATATTATAATCATAATTAATCAAACTCATACAACATACAACTTCCTTTTTATTATAATCATACTCTATATAGCAACAGTCTAATATTAAACTATGTAAGAATTAAACAAAGGACATGGTTTTTTCAATTACATGTTTTTCTTAAAGTTTATTATATATTTTTTTGATTTTTATGTAAAAAAGTGATGTTTTAAAAAATGTATTTCAACTTTGTTAGTTTTTAAGTAATTTTATAAAAACAAAAACTTATTTGTTTCGTTTAAAAGTTTTAAATAATTAAATACAAATTCATATTCTAAAGTTCGCGTTAATATTTCGAAAAAAAATTTGATTATTTTTTAAAATTTTTTAAAATTTATAAATTTGTACATTGATTAACAGTTTAAGCTTGTTTTAAAGCTTTTTGAAATAATCTCTAGATCATTGGCATTTTTGACAACTCAAACTTAAGTTTGAAAAAATGTTTAAGCTTTAAAATAATCTACACATCATTGAGATTCATTTTAGTTTTATTCAAAAATAATTTCTTACAGTTTTAATTTCCAACTTTGAAATTTTCGAAAATTTTAGAAAATTAGTTTCATTTATTTTTCAGTTTTGAACTTAAACATTTCCTTAATTTAAAATCAATTCAAAATGTTTCTTGAAAGTGTTTTTATAAATTGTTTGAAAATTTTAAATAAATTTCGAAATTTTATGTTTTTTTCGAAACAATTTTAAAATTCTTAAAAACTTTTATCATGATGAGTTTATATTTAAATATCGAACTTTTTTTTGAAAACTTTTAAATTATCTCTAAAAATCATGAAATTTGAAAAATATGTTTCTAATTTTTTTTACATTTTGCAATTTTGATATTTAATATTTTGAAAATATTTTTAAAAACTTTTTTACATATTTTAAACTACTTTTAATGTAGTTTCAAAATTTGAGACATTTTTTTTTGAAATATCGAACATTTGTTTTGTAAAATTTTGAAAACTTTACAAAAAACCTCTAAATCAAGAGATTTGAAATCATATTTGTAAACAATTTCTACATTTTTTTTCAATTTTGAACTTAAAAAAATTTGAAAATATTTTCAAAACTTTCTTTCTAATCTACTTTCAATATGGTTTTGAAATAAATATTTATTTTTGAAATCGTATTCGAAATACGAACTTAATTTCGAAACTTTTAAGAATTGTTTAAAAACTCAAAATTTTGTTTGAAATATTTTTAAAAATAAAACTTATTAAACTTAAAAAAACTCTAAAAGATGATAAATTAATTTTTAAATATCGAACATATTAGAAATAGATTTCACTCTACTCTAAAGATGATAAATTTAGTTTGAAATATCAACATTTTTTTTCTTAAATTTTGAAATCTGTTATCAATTTCATACATTTTTCAATTTCGAACTTTAAAATGTTGAAAATTTTTTATATGATCTAATCTATATGCAATGAAGTTTTTAAATATGTACTTTTTAAGACATGTTCGAAAATTCGGCCTTAATTTCGAAATTATATTTTCAATGTAATTTCAGAATTTTTTAATTGATTTTTAAGATTTGTTCAAAAACTCATTTTTTTTTTTAAATTATTTAAAAAAAACGTTTGTTTTAAAAAATTGTGAGATTTAAAATCATATTTGTAAACAATTTCATTTAAATTTTGAAAATACTTTCAATATTTTTCAGAAGTTTTAATCTATTTTCAAATACAAACTTCTTAAGACATATTCG
Organism: Lucilia cuprina; assembly: GCF_022045245.1. Classification (NCBI taxonomy): domain Eukaryota; kingdom Metazoa; phylum Arthropoda; class Insecta; order Diptera; family Calliphoridae; genus Lucilia; species Lucilia cuprina. Next base: position 59,502,191 of record NC_060951.1, on the reverse strand, counting down.
AAATGAAGTTTTCATAATTTTAGTTTCGTTCGGTGGAACCTTTTTCAGTTTCAAGCTTAAAAATTTAATTTCGAACATAATCGATTAATTTTAAAGTTTTAAAACGATTATGCATTCATTGAAAATTATAAAAATATAGTTTTTCAATTTCAGAATCAAAAAATTTTGTAAAAAAAATCATAAAATTTTTATAAAAAGTACAAAATGTTATTAATTTAAAAAAAAAATTGTAAAAAATTTTAAATTAAAAAAAAATAGTTTATGAATTTGTTTTATACTGATTCTTAGAAGTAGAAGCAGTATGCTGTCCATTAAACTATAACTAGTGTCCAAAAACTAGGTCCTTGAAAACTCTTTTGAAGAGTTTTAAACTGCAGAAACCCCAAGTAATGTCGCGGTTTTTGAGAAAAAAGCTGTTTTTTTAACAATCTAAAGTGGTTCTCTTTTCTCTAGTTCTAGAACTAGTTTTTTAATGTTATTAAACTTTAACTAGTGTCAAAGAACTAGTTTCTTTAAAAGAGTTTTAGAACTACAATCATGTTCCCTGAAACGGCAAGTAATGTCGCTGTTTCTGGAAACAAAGTTGTTGTTTAACAATCGGAAGTACTTCTCTTTGCACTAGTTCTAAAACTAGTTTTTTTTAGACAAAAATCTTAATTTTTTTTCTAAATATTTCATAGACTTTTTTTATAAAACTAGAAACAAACAAATAAAAAAATTTTATAAAATTATTTCAAACTGATTGTAAGAAGTTGTTATGGAACTAGTATGAGTTCTAGAAAACTATAATTAGTGTCAAAGAACTACTTCCTTGAAAACTCCTTAGAAGAGTTTTAGAACTACAATAATGTTCCCAGAAACGGCAAATAATGTCGCGGTTTCTGAAAACAAAATTGCTGTTTAATAATCTGAAGTGCTTCTCTTTGCACTAGTTCTAGAACTAGTGTATTTTTTTAAATCCTAATTTTTTTCTAAATATTTCATAGATTCTCTTTTTAAAATTATAAACAAACAAATAAGAAAGATTTTATAAAATTATTATAAAAAATTTTTAAAAAATTCCACAATTTAATGTATAAAATTTTAAAAATGCTACAAAAATGTTGAAATTTTTAACTTTTCTTTTTTTCACTATATTTTCATTTAAATCTAAAATGTAACTAAAAAACATAAAATTTAAAAGTAACAACATTACATCATAATTAACAAAAGTAATTTTGAAAAAAACAACAACAACATAATACATAACACAAAAAAAAAGAAGAAGAAGAATAAGAAAAAAAGATGCTTTATTTTACTTAATTTATTTTTATTATAATTATTAACATATTTATTATTTTCTTTGTTTATTGTTTTGTTAATAAAATTTTATTTATTAAATTTTGTTTTGTTTTTTTTGCCTAATGCCTGCTTTTGTGTTTAATTTAATTAAGAAATATATATTTTTGAAATTTTTATTTAATTAATTTATTTTAACACTATTTAAGGAATAACAAACAAATTCCTTAAAAAAAATAAAAAAAAAACTTTTTAGCAATGTTATTTAACTAGTTTTATTATACTATTTTTAATATATTATTTTTTTCTTAAAAAACAACTTGTTGATATAATAATATAAATAAATAAATTCTACTTTAAAAAGAAATTAAATTTAACAGAAATAAACTTACACTTGAAAATGTTTAATAAAATAAATAAATAAATAAATAAATAAATAAATAAATAAATAAATAAATACCACTAAGAAATAAAACCTTAAACCTACTACCAATTATATATATATAATTCTATATATATATTTATTATAAAAAAATATTCAATTTTATTTTCACTACAATTAGTAATTTTCAGTGTATAAATATTAAAACAACAACAATAAAATAAAAACAAAAATTATTTATTAAAGAGAACAGAACTTTTTAGTTAATAGGTTACCAATTGCTATTAAAAGTAAAATAATGATACATAAATAAAAAAAACAAAAGAAAAAAAAACATAATTAATATTAATTGTAATAAACATTTTATTTCATTATAAATTAATAAAAAAAAACGAAAATAATATAAAATAAAAAAATTAATAAAACCAAAGAAATACTTACATAAAATGTTTTAATTTTAAAAAGTTTTAGAAAAAAAACTAATAAATTTTTGTCCGCACTTTAGGGAGGAGGGTGGAGATATTGGGTTTATGTGAAATTTATTTCAGTATAGTTTTAGTATATTTTTATTCTACACAAAACAAAATACAACCCTGATCAGCTGACGACGCGTCAAAAGTTGAAAGTCTATATGAAAGTTGTTGAACTTTCGCGGCAGACGCGTTACAAACTACAACGTGTAATTTGTTAAATGAAAATCAACTTTTTTTGACAGAAGCCTAAAACGCGTTGCCGCGTACAACGTTTTTTGTGTACTACCACCTTTAAGTATACTAATCGGCTTAGAATCGTTTTCTCTGTCGATTAAGTTATATTCGTCCGTCCGTCCGTCCGGCTGTCCATGTAAAGCTAGTGCGAATGGTCGAGATAGCCATTTTCAAGATAATTGGATAAAGCGTCATATACACTTTTAGGCCCAAGGACGATGCCTATTGAAAAGGGTTAAAATCGGCCCTTAATTCGCCTAGCACAATACAACAGAATATCCAAGACAAAGAGCTTTTGAGCTCATAATAATGTTAAATATACATTAAGTTTTATACAAGCCTTGATGATCTTGGTAATTTTAATAAAGACATGCCATTATTTGACTCTAGCTCCCATAGAAAGTTCGAAAACGACACATTTCCAAAGCTGGTCAAGGTCAGAGAAGGAGATAGGGTCATTTGAAGACTAAGCGCATTAATTATAAACATTTATCAAATGTGAATCCATGTTGGGCTATATCGTTCTAGATATCGATGTTTACTCGATACATGCGATGCGCTTAGCGTGCTGAGGAAAACTAGGCACGTTACACAATTATCAAATGTGGATCCATTTTAACCCACATCGTTCTAGAGATCAAGCAAGTATGTTCTCTTGATCCCCGAATTTAAGCATTAGATTGACAAATTATCGGTAATATTATTGCCATATGTCCTTGTCCTTTGATCCATATAAAGGCAATGTTCGAATGTCTCGTCATTTTGTTCAGAAACGTCCGGCATTCATGGACAAGTCGTTAATTAGAGAAAACACCCAACAGGTACTTAATAATAGCTTTACTATTAGTATTAATTCAAATGTCCCTGTTGGATATCCAAATTTGATGCCTTCTTGGTTGTTGATATATTAGCTTAGTCGTACTTGAGTATACAGAGATTTTAGTCCCACATTCTTTAATGAAGATGCATCCACCAACTTTTTTCGTTGTCTTGGATCGTTCTGTATACACACGGAAGCTTTTTGTAGACAGAATGAGGAACAATTATTCCATTTGCCAGTCAAACTTAATCTGACAGCAGTGCAAATTGCATTTTGCTTGACTACGATATCTACTGGAGGCCTGGAGAACTGGTCTAAAACTAATCCAAATATATGGAAAAACATTGTGATATCATCTTTGAGAACCACGAATAATTCAATGCATTAGATCAGAGTAATTCCAAAACTTGCCTGTTGCATGATCCGCTATATAGTACAATGGAAAGCAGGTTTAAAAAAAACAAAAATAACTCATTCCTGAATTTTATTAGATAAGTTAACGGAACATTTACACCAATTATGTTTACTTTAATGGATCAAGGGACCAATTGAAAAACATAATCAAAATATTTAAAAACAATTTGTGTTTACTAACTAGTTCAGAGACTTGGTTAAAGAAGTTGTTACAAAACCGTTTCAAAGAATGACTGTCAAGTCCACAAAGCTTCCTAAGAACCTGTTCAAAAGGTGACAATTTACAACAAAAATTGTTTATAAATATTCTTATTTTTACATTTTTATTTATAAAGAGCTACAATAAATTGTTATTTCCCAAAAAACTTATTTTCTTAGAATTTGCCAAAAAAAATATAATCCGTTTTGGCAAATCCTTCGAAAACACTTTTTCAATTTTGCATCAAAAAATTATCGATATACGTCAAAATAAAATATGTGGAGAAGTGAAATCCATAAAAAGTCCATTGGTTTAGTTTTGAGTGTACAAGGGTTAAGGAATTAACTATTTTATATAAAAATAGGGTATTGCTCATTTATTCAGAAGAGTATACATTGTTATCAGGATTTAAAGTTTATTTTCCATTTATAATAAATCCTACAATTTATTCTTAAAATTGGTCAATTCTCCTGTTGCATTTCCTTGTTATTGTTTACATTTTTTTGTTATTTTTTTTCTCTATTTTCTATTCTCCTTTTATGCATTCTTTACTCCTTAGTTAATGTCTAATGTCAAAGCTTAAACTGTTTCTCGCATTACTTCAACTCTTTCCATTTTAGTTTTCATCTTCTTTCCGTAAAGCGTGGTCGATTGTGGGTAATAATTGTGTATATTTATAAAAATAAAAAAAATATAATATTAAAAATATATTAAATTTCTATAAAATGTGTTAAAAATAGAGAAAAAATCAAGTGTAAATGTTTAATAAGTTTAAAATGCAATTGTGGTTAGTTGTTGCTAAGTTTGTTTATTGTTTTGATATGAAAATGTCGGCAGAAATGCAATTAATACAACAGCGCAGTCGTCGTCGTCGCGTACATGCTGCTTGCTTCGTGAGTGTTTATGAAAAAAGCAACAAAGTGTATGTGTGTGTGTGTGTGTGTGTGTGAGAATAGGCAACCAAAGGTTGAGCAAAATGCTTTTAAATTTGTTGTTAAAAATGATCTAAATAAAGAAAGCTCACTTGTTTGAAAATAATAAGAAAGTTCTTTTAGTTTTCGTGGTTATTAATGAAATTGGAAATAGAACTTTTATCTACAAAACGTTTATTTTAAATTTGAATTTTAAAGTAATAAAAAATTTCATTTTAAAGGAATTAAAGGTAAGTAAACATTTATTTTAGTTAATCACTAACCAATTTTAGTTGTTTTTTTTAATAAAAATTTCAAAATATATATTTAATTCATAAGATATATGATAATATGATATGTACAGTAATTAAATTAATAATGATATAACAGAGAGTATGTAAATTATGTAAATTTGTGTTTAAAGTTCATTTTTCAATTGAAAATCTTTAGCTGGAATATGAGGATTAAGATTGCGCCAAAAATCAACTCTATCTTGATAAAGTTTTTTATCGAATTGGAAAACATTAGAGTCTTCTTCATTTTTATTGCCTATTTTGGCAAATAATACTGGATAATCTTTAGTGGGAGACCATTTGGGTAAATTACTATCGGTAGGAGTAGGATTACTACAAATAAGAAAAACGTTTAGTGTTTAAAAAGAAAAAAGTCTTTTTTGATAAAAACTCACCTAGTTTTAGCAAAATTAACCCATAACGAAAGCATAATTTCTCTTACTTTCAAATCATTTTTACTAGGGGTGGCACTCACGAATAATTCACGAGCTATAGGGAATAAATATTGTAATTCTTCAGCATGACAAGCGCCTAAAAAAAGAAACATATAATTTTTAATTATTTTTTATGAAAAAGAAAAAATAAAATTACCATAAAACATTTCCCGGCCACCTTTGAATAATTCCGAAAAACTAGCTGCTCCTTTGTGTTCAAATAAGTAAACATAGGTAGGTGCCACATTTTTGGGAGCTGCTTTATAACTCTTAAGACGTAAACGTATATACTCATCAATACCCGCTATAAACCAGCCATCCGATATTAACTGTTAGTTAAAAAGCAACATTAAATTAAATATGAATAAATGAACTTTCTGAAAACTTACATCTGTTATATTTTGATGATTATTACGATTATAATCATGTCCATTTCTAAAGTAGAAAGCTTCTAAATCTTCGGTTACTTTAGTTTGTTCCACCTGTGATAAATGATCGTAATTGAGAACTATTGGTAAAACATCATGAAAATTTTCTTTAAATTCATCCAATAAACCGGGAAGATTTAATAATGAGGCCGTTTTCAATAAACCCTCTTCAGAAGTGGCTCCTATCATTAGAGGTAAAGAAAAACCATGAGGTTGTGCTGCTTCTCTAGGGTAAACGGTGAGAAAAGCTTCTGGATGTTCAGGTTCCACTACGGGTGGGAAGGGTATCATAGGATCAAAATCCCATTCCTTTACAAGAACAGACATTATTAATATTAATCCTTATTATTTAATACAAACTTAAAATACTTACAAACAAATCATAAACGGTAGCCACTATATCATCTACCGGCTTTTCTCTTAAACATTCCAGCATCTTAGGCCAATCACCATCACTATTACAACCTACCAATTTAGCCATTTTCTTAGCTCTTTGAGCCGCCACACCTTTGTGAGCTGGCTGGGCCCAGGGATTGAAATATGTACCCGATTGGGCAATACCTTTGTGGAATAATCCTTTGGATTTTTGCGACAACATGTGATAGGTAACACTAGCACCCCCCGCACTTTCACCAAAGATTGTTACACTCTTTGGATTGCCACCAAAAGAAGCAATATTTTCTTGTATCCATTTTAAGACCTCCAATTGATCTTTCAAACCAAAGTTACCGGGACAATCTGTAGTTTCGGTACTTAAGAAACCCAAAGGACCCAAACGGAAGTTGGCTGATACTAAGACAATATCATGATTTAGCAGAAAATCGGGTCCATAGAAACTGCTTATACCAGAACCACATTCCCAGCCACCGCCATGGAACCAAACCATTACCGGCAAGGGTTCGTCGGTATTGGGTACCTTTTCGATGAAATGGATAGGAGACAAATTTATATAAATTCATTGTTGAATCTATAAAGAAATTATTACAATTACCTCTGGTGTATAAACATTTATATACAAACAATCTTCGCTGCCTTCAATTTCCATATCACGTCTAAAGGGATCACGTTGTCTACATTTTGGTGAATCTTCTATAACTTGTATCTCACCTTCCCAGGGTCCATACGGTACAGGTGACTGGAAAATTATAAAGAAATATATTATTACCAATATCAAAAGTTTAAAGCAGTAGTAACATTTTGATTGAATAAAAAAATCGGAAAAATCGTTTATACCAGAGATGAAAAATTCTGTCACTAATAGACAGAGACTTGTCTATAGGAGTCTGACAGTATTAGAGTCTCCTATATAGGCTAGTCTATTGACTAGTCTAAAAGCTAGTCCATAAAATAGCCTGCAGTCTAGTATATACAATTATACATAGAATGGCCGATACACTAGTTTATAGACGAGTCCATAGACAAGACTAGAAAACATTATACAGAATAGTACATAGACTTGTCTTTAAACTACTTTATTGGCTTTTATATAGATACGACTATTCTATAGAGCGTCCTTTATGTCAGTTTATAGAATAATCCAGAGACTGGTCCACAGAGACTAGTCTATAGAAGTCTGACAATATTACAGACTTCTATATAGGCTAGTCTATTGACTAGTTCAAAGGATAGTCTAATGACTAGTCTAAAGGCAAGTCCATAAAATGTTCTACAGGCTAGTCTATAGAATTATACATAGGATGGCCGATATACTAGTTTATAGACGAGTCCAAGTCTAAAGAACATTATACATAATAGTACATAGACTTGTCTTTAAATTACTTTATTGGCTTTTATATAGATAGGACCATTCAATAGGCCGTCCTTTATACCAGTCTACAGAATAGTTTATAGAATAGTCCAGATACTGGTCCACAAACTTGTTTGTAAATTAGTCAATTGTAAAGTCTCCAGACTAGTATCTAGACCATAGTTTACAGTTCAGAGTCCATAGGCTAGTCTATAAACACTTCTAATAGAAAAGTACACATACAAGTCCACAGAAATAGTCTATAGGCTGGTCCATAGACTAGTCAATAGACTTGCCCATACACTAGTCTATGGGATAGTCCATAGAATATTCCATAGACTAGTTTTTAATTAGTTCATAGCCTTGTCCATAGACTGGACTCTAGATTCGCCTTGTTAAAGATCTCTAGAAAATTCGTTTAAGATTAGAGCTTTGTCAGAGTTGTGAACTCCTAGAGAGCAGTTTCAACCGATATTTTTTTATATTTTACAAGAACAGCAAAAGAACTATTCAAGGGTCTTGTTTTAAACAAGTAGGAAAGTATAGTCGGGCATGGCCGACCATATAATACACCATGAGTATATTTTTAAATTTTTTATTTTTTATAAAGAAACTTGAATGTTTCCATAATTCCAAAATATTTAGGCAATTTATTGATAAAAAAACTAAAATTTCTAAATGAGGCTTTATATAGGTCAAATATGGGTCGATCCTCGGTAAATTTGGGAAAAGAATATATTTTCAAATCGGGAGGTACGGTTGTATGGGGGCTAGGTGAAATAATGGACCGATTTCAACCATTTTCAATAGGCTTCGTCCCTGTTCCAAAATCCAAATTTCATCAAATTATCTTGAAAATTGCGGCCTGTACCTTGCGCACAATGTTTACATGGACAGCCAGTCTGCCAGCCGGACAGACGGACGAACCATTTTCAATAGGCTTCGTCCCTGTTCCAAAATCCAAATTTCATCAAATTATCTTGAAAATTGCGGCCTGTACCTTACGCACAATGTTTACATGGACAGCCAGTCTGCCAGCCGGACAGACGGACGGACATGTCTTAATCGACTCAAAAAATGATTCTAAATCGATCGGTATACTTTAAGGTGGGTATTGGACCAATATTTTTGTATGTTACAAACATCAGCACAAACGAGTAATACCCTCTCCACTATAGTGGTGTAGGGTATAAAAAGTTTTCTTTTACATGTTTCAAAAGTCACATCCCCCAATATTCATAAATGCTTAATAAACTTATTGATGGTTTATTGTAGGAATTTTGTATGGAAAATGTGCGTAATAAACCTAAAATAAGAAATTAATATCTTTATCAATTTCTTTTAGAAATTGACGCAGAGTTAAAGTTTTATAGTTTTCAAATTTAATCCCGGTTTTAAATTATTTGGATCTAGATTAATGCCTATTATGAACTTTAAAATCTACATTTATTAAAATCCCAAAAACTTGTTTTCAATTTTTAGGCCACGGAGTTTTGGTTGATTTTGTTTACATTTTTTTCAAAATTTTTAACAACAAAAAAGTTTTATATTTATTAAAAAATAACAGCTTTACTTAAAAAAACAAATTTTATGCAAATTTATTCATTTAGTTAATTTCTTACTCTACTAAAATATTTCTATATAATTTAAAAATTATATATATTTTCCATTCGATTTGCTTATTAATTTTACGACATAGTAGTAGAGTTTTCGTTAAACTTAACCACTTACAATACCTATTTATTAATTCCCACGTAGTAGTTGTAAATTGATTTTGTAATAGTTATTGTGTAGTATTTGCGGTAATTACCCTTTTTTGTTGCTAAAAATACAAAGAAATTGCTATAAAACGTGATGCTCTGTTTTGTTTTTGAAAATTTATTATTTTGTTTTGTAGGTGAAAAATTTTCCGCGAAATTTTATACTTTTTCAATAATATATTAAAAAGAAATAGGAGAAAAAAGTATAGGGCAATACCCGTAATGGAATTATATATAAAATATGTATTTGTTTTAGAAAAGTACATATATGTTATTTCCTATAATTGTTTTTAACAAGAAATTAGAATGAATTAAAAGAAACTTTATTTACGCTGTTTAATTAAGTAAAATAGTGTAATTATTTATTCGAATATTTAAGATGAACGACAGTCAAACCCGTTTATAATGAACTTCGGGGAATAGTCAAAATTGTTTATAGGTTTTGAACTTGTAATTGAAAGAGTTTAAAGAACTTCAATCTGTTTAAATGTATCAGTATCAGAATCGGTTTAGAATTTCGGAGTAGATTATGTAAACATTGTGCTGATTGGAATCGGTCTATTATTTCACTTAGAGCCATAGCTGTTAAAAGTTTTAAATATCTTTAGAAAAATATTTAAAACTTAGTTTTGTATAAGTCTTAATATAACTGCCGATTTTTGTTATAAAGGAGCCTCATTTGATAATCAGAAAAGACCCCTTCGGATAATTACTTCAACGCCATTAAACACTAGTATCTCACTATCTGAATAACCAATTTTAATGTGAACGTAACTCAAATTTCTAAATATAATTTTTTTTTGCCGACAAATTGTTAAAAGATTTCAGAATTAAAGTAAAAAACAATGTTTGTGTTTTATTATTAAAAATAATCCACATTATTATATGATTGACCTTGCCCGACTATGTCCAGATCATTTTTTAGAACCACATGTAGGAATAGCTCGCAAATCAGGTCCCTTCAAACAATTTCGAATAAATTTCAGAACCTTTTTTAATGAGATATTGTACAAAGATCAAGATTTTAAATTGCTGATAGCTAACTGAGGTGATCATTTTCTGATCATAAATGATACTTTCGTCGAGAGCAAATGGTAATCTACCCGCAACTCTTCTAATCAATTCCGTCTTATTTTTTGAATAAGTTGACCTTGCCCGACTATATATTCCTACAAAGAAACTATTTATATTAGGAATACCTCTCAAATCAGGTGCCTTTCGAATAATTTCGAATAGATTGCAGAATGTTTTTTTGGACATATTGTACAGAGATCAAGATTTTAAATGTCTGATAGGCACTCATTTTCTGATCATTAATAATACATTCGTCGGGAGCAAAAGGTAACCTACATGCGTCTCTTCTAAAAAATCATTTATGAGCCAGCCCCACTTCTGATAAATTCCGACTTATTTTTAAAACTTTTTAAGAGTAATTGTTGATCTTGCCCGACTATATCTTCTTACAAAGAAACTATTTTTACATTAGGAATACCTCGCAAATCGGGTCCGTTTCGAACAATTTCGAATAAATTGCAGAAAGTTTTTTCTTTAACATATTTTACAGGGATAAAGATTTTCAATTGCTGAGAACTGAATGAAGCGTACATTTTCTGGTCATAAATGATATATTCGTCGGAAGCAAATGATAGCCTTCCCGCGACTCTTCTAAATAAAGTCCTTTACGAGTCACACTTCTAAGCAGTTCCGACTCATCTTTTAATCTTTTTAGGTGTAATTATACCCTACACCACTATAGTGGGGAGGGTATTATACGTTTGTGCTGATGTTTGTAACATACAAAAATATTGGTCCAATACCCACCTTAAAGTATACCGATCGATTCAGAATCATTTTTTGAGTCGATTAAGACATGTCCGTCCGTCTGTCCGGCTGGCTGGCTGTCCATGTAAACCTTGTGCGCAAGGTACAGGCCGCAATTTTCAAGATAATTTGATGAAATTTGGACCAAGCATGTTTTTTGGCACAAGGACGAAGCCTATTGAAAATGGTTGAAATCGGTCCATTATTTCACCTAGCCCCCATACAACCGTACCTCCCGATTTGAACTTTTTATGCTATAATTACGTCAAATATTCTGCTATCTCTCTAAAAATTGGCACAAATAAGTTTTATATAAGTATAAATGATACTGCAGATTTTCGTAAGGATCGGCCTATATTTGACCCTAGCCCCCATACAAACCCCCCTTCAAAAAATGACTTAAACGTCTAAAATTGACTTGTAACCATTTGTATCGCAATGAAACTCAACAAAACTAACTGTTATTTAGAAATATATCCTTTTCCCAAATTTACCGAGGATCGGCCCATATTTGACCTATATAAAGCCTCATTTAGAAATTTTAGTTTTTTATCAATTTTGGAATTATGGTAATATTCAACAGTTTCTTTACAAAAAATAAAAATTTTATAAAAGTAAAAATTGTAAAAATATACTCATGGTGTAGGGTATCATATGGTCGGCCATGCCCGACTTTACTTTCCTACTTGTTGTTATTGTTATTATACATAGGAACTACTTGCAATATGATCAAGAAATAATTTTTAAAATTATCATATTTCAAACAAAAGGAAGATCAATTTATGATTATGATTGCTTAATTGTTATTGTTTTTCGTTCAAATAAAATTTTAAAACATATATTGGAATCATTTTCGAATCATTTTTTAACATGTAACTTATAAATCACTTTTAGATCATCAGAAAAAGTAAAAAATACTTTGTTTACTAATTTATCATACAACAATCTTCCAAATGCTAGTTGGGTTCAGGCAAATATACATTTTTTTAGCACAAGTTCAAACGATTGTAACATTCATGTATTTAACTAATTAAATTATTAATTGTAAATATTATTGTTTATTTCTATTTGTTTAGTTAAAACACGCATTAAGCACTTCACAGCAATTATTAGTCTTGTAATTGCAGTAGTAAACAAGCAAGAGCTCATTAGTTTCTTTTTGGATTGTAATTAAAATACAATAAAAATATGAATATCAGCATTGAACACTTGTCATAGTTTCTAATTTTAACAATTAAATATTTTTTTAAAATTTTGTTTACAAATCACGCTTAAAAAAATTTTAGCAAACTCATGTTTTATAAAAATCAAAATCTTTAAACATTCCAACACACACCTTAAAACGTAATTCTCCCACAGGTGGTTTAGCATAAGGTATTCCCATAAATGCTCTCATATGACGACCCAAATGGGTCAACAAATGACGGCCCACCAAAACGCCACCATGTGGTAATTTAACTTTTAAATTAGGTGAAGTGCGCGCCTCACAGGTCTTTAAAGTAATTTGTAAACTCAAACCGATCGTTATGGTGAATATCAAAATAAATTTAAATAAAATAAACGTTAAACGCGTATACCGATCCGTTCGTTTATTTGACGACATCTTGTGTGAACGTATTAAGAACTCAGACTGAGGTTTTTAGTTGGATGTTGTCGTCGTTTATTAACTTTTTCGAAAAATCTTGGTTAAAAGCCTGATTGTTATATTTTTGCGTTGTTGTTAGTTTTGTTGCGTTTACATTGTGACTCAAGTTGTAGTATTATTTTGTTTTTAGAATTATCTTTGTGTGTATGTGTGTAAGGTGTATAATTTTAAATTTTGTTTTAATATACATAATAAAAAATTAATAAATTAACGAATTTGTTTATTGTAAAACTAGGCATTTGTTTTTTTAACAAAAAAAAGAGATTAAGTTTTAAAATTAATTAAACTAGTTTTAGCTGTTAGTTATTGAGTAAATTTAAATTTTGTATTAATATTCAAAATCATAGACTTAATACCGTTAGAAAATTATTTTATTATTTAAATGTTGCTAATTATTTTTATTAACCTAGTGGCACTGGCATTCAATTTAGTTTAATTATGATTCCAAATTCATAAAAATATAATTGTGAAAGTATGATTTTTTTTTAATAATGTTATAATTAAAATTAGTACATACTAAATAAGATAGAATAACACTCCAGGAAAAACTAAAATTGAAAAGCTAATAGGACCACTTTTCACAATTTACTCAAGAGTATTTTTGCAAAAAGGTAATATTAGAGTCAAGTCTTACTACGCTCGCTTACAAAGTAAGTCATTGGGCAATGTTAGTCCGCTGTCTTATTGAATACTCCACTCCAGAGTAATTGTGGAATTAAAAGGCATTGTATGAAGCCTAATTGTAGTATTCGAAAGAGATCGAAATGTGTAACAAAATCCTTTAACATTCCTATCGAATCACTACGGATGTATATTGTATGATTGGAACAGGAATAAATATATTAGAATGTAACTAACTAACTAACTAACTTCTCCATTTGGAATAATCTCAACTTGGAATTGAAAATCTCAATGTCAACTTGCATTTTCTTAATATTCTTCATTATAACCTACACCACTTTAGTGGGGAGGGTATATTGGGTTTGTGCAGATGTTTGTAACGCACAGTAATATTGGTCCCATACCCACCTGAACGTATGCAAATCGGCCCAGAATCATTATACCCTACACCACTTTAGTGGGAAGGGTATATTGGGTTTGTGCTGATGTTTGTAACATACAAAAATATTCGTCCTATAACCACCTTAAAGTATACCAATCGGCTTAGAATCATTTTCTGAGTCGATTGAGCTATGTCCGTCCGTCAGGCTGTCCATGTAAACCTTGTGCGCAAGGTACAGGTCGCAATTTTCAAGATAATTGGATGAAATTTGGCACACACTCTTCCCAAGGACGAAGCCTATTGAAAATGGTTAAAGTCAGTCCATTATTTCGACTAGCCCCCATACAACCGTACCCCCCAAATAGGGCCTTTTGGCTTATAATTAATTTAAATGATCTATTATGTTAACAAAAGTCGACAAAACTTATTTTTATAGAACTTTAAATGACACTACCGATTTTTGTAATGATCGGGCTTTATTTGACCCTATCCCCCATACAAACTCCCCTTCAGAAAATGACTTAAAGGTCAAAATTCACTTACAAACTCTAATAACACTTTTAAATTCTACATAAATAAAATTGAAGAAGACTTAACTCCCCCTACCAACATTTTTAAGGATAGGGCCATATTTTGCCCTACTCCCATTTGAGTCCTCTTAAAAAATTTCTTTTTTTGCCAAAAAAAAGTAAAAATATTCCGAAATAAAGTTAAAAAAACAAACCAAATGCTTTATTTTTTTAAATAATCCCCATTTTTAACATACATACTGACTGGTGTAGGGTATCATATGGTCGGCTACGCCCGACTATACATTCATACTTGTTTTCTTAGTCGATTTAGCTATGTCCGTCCGTCCATGTAAACAATTTCGCAATTTTGAAGATAATTAAATGAAATTTGGTACATGATTTTCTATCGTCCCAGGGACGAACCCCATTGAAAAGGGTTAAGATCGGTACACAATTTACCTAGCCTAATACAACTGAACCTCCAAATAGGGCTTATAAACCTTGTAATCATACTACAAGTCCCAATTTTCTAGATAATCCAGTGAAATTTGGCACATGACTATCTATTGTCCCAATGAGGAAGTCTAATGAAAATGGTTAACATCGCTTCATTATTTCACCTACTACGCATACAACTGAACTCCCCGAATAGGGCGATAAAAATATCATTTATTGTGATTTAAATGTGATAAAACTTTTCAAAAATGCTAGCTGGGAATGATTCAAATTAATCCAACTGCAATATAAGTATAAATCAATGTGTAGAGTTAATTGGTCAGTTCATTTGACGAACCAAATATTATGTTAAAATATTTTTAATTCATTTGTGGTTTAAAGTGAAAATACATTTATTAAGAAAAATGGGAGGGGTATTTGAATTTCTTAAGAATTACAATGAAATAATTGGCAATTAAATGCAATATTTTGTGTAACAAGACTTTTACTGTAGTATGACGTACACAGAGGAAAAAAATATGTATTAATATTATACACGCTTGGTACCATAAAATAATAAAATCAACAATAAACATATAAATAACAAAGCATTCGATCTGTAACTAGCGGTGGTTAACTACGAAAATTTTAATTTTAGGGCTATCATTTCAGGGTAAACATGATGTGTTATCAAAGTGACAACGCTTTGTTGACAAATAGAACGCTGCGATATCGCAATAACAACAATGCGTTTTCAAAATCATAACGATACATTGCCGAAAATACACAAATCGTAGAAGGAATGACAACAATGCGTTGTTAAAATTACAACGTAATTTCTAAATTACTACGGTGGTTGTCAAAATGATATCTTGGTGTTATTTAAATTTTATACACATCCGTTGTCGAAATGTTAACAAACGAGGTAAGCTCACGTTTGGTGAATTGTATAAATTTCGTTATCTTTCTACCAGTTTTTTTGCTCTGTGTATACGTACTTACATACATTGTATGTATTTAGCAAGTAATTGCATGTTATGAATAATTGAGATTTTTTATTAAACGTTTTTACTAAATAAACAACCACTTTTCTTTTCATTCATTTTTCGTTTTTACCTCGAAACCCACAGAAAAAGAAAAACGTTTTAAACATTTTAATTTTCATACAAGACTGCAATAAGACAAATATTTTTGGTGGAACTTCAAACAAATATTATTAAAATTCCACGTTTGATTTTTTTCCGTTTTCTTAAGCTATAATTAAATACTATTGTTAATGGTTACTTAAAATATGTTTGTGTTTGTACGAGGGCAGTATTTAAAAACAACATTCAAAATTGTTATGCATTTTTAAAATTATTAAAGAGAACGGAAATAAAAATAAATTCAATTCAAAATATTAAGTAATACAAATAATGTAAAAGTAATAAAAATTATAATTAAAAAGTTCAAAATTCGTTGTATTTAAATCCAGTTCAGCCAGGAAGTTTTAACCACAAATAAAAAATAAATTTAATAAATTAGTATTTTGTATTTTGTATAATTGCATCTTACTACACCTGTTTATATAATTTTTTGTTAAATCATTATTTGATTTTGTATTTTAGAATGTTTATTTAAATTATTAAATATTTATCTTTAATTTGTATTTATATTGACATTGTACATTGTATCATTTGTATCATATGCTAATTTTAGTTTGTAATTTATTTCTAATTAAATGTAAATATTTAAAGATGAAAAATTACAAGATTAGTATTTGCAAAATTAAAAAAAAAAATAAATTAATTTAAATGTATGATCAAGATCATTACAATTATTGCGTAAAGAGAAATGTTATATTGAGTGGGTTAGTTTGTAGGGTATTCCAACGTTAAACAATGGTTTGATGAAAAATAAACCGTATAATTTGTTTCAATTGTGGAAAAGATGATCATGGTAGACAAAATCGATCTTTAAAGGAATATTGTTCACGCTTATTAATTACGAAAATTGGCAGTTCTATTTACACAGAGGAAAAAATCCGGTAGAAAAGTACCGAAATTGATGCAATCTATTGTCAAAAACAAGCTTACATTTGTTAACATAGCGTTGTCACTTTGATAACACATCGTTTTTACTCTGAGAACAGTTTTGACATGGTTTCTGGCAAATTTCATTAAATTGTTAAAAAATTGCACATTATTAACATTGTCAGACAGACGGACGACATCGCTAAAGCGATTGGGAAAGTGCTACTTTAAGAGTTAGGAAATATTGTAACAAGACATTGAGAAAATGTTTCTTTTTTATATTTTAAAAAGTAAAACCCAATATTAAAAATTTTCAATATTTGTTTTTTCTAATGAATCAAATAGTTTGAAAATATCGAATAAATACTTGTCCAATTAATCGTTTAAAATAAAATAAAAAAACATTTAACTGAATACCCTAGTATTCGACTTTTAACTGTTTATTGCTTTTTTATGATGTTTGTAAAGTCTCGGACATAAATTTCAAGATCTTATTATAATTACTTTACTAGATTTTACAGTGCAAAAGAAAAAGTAGAGAAATTTTTGGACTCTGTACGAATCCAATTAAGAATCATACGTATTTTACACAAACTAAATCTAATGCTATTGAATTTTAATTTATTGGAATATGGTAGAGGATATGGTTATAGAAGAATACAAAAATTTAAACCACCCTAACGGGAAGTTTCAAATGTTTTATTGTATTACAGTTTTCAAATATAAAGAGAGTCCAAAAAGCTTGACTTATTTTGGACTTAAGCTTTGGGGAATGAATACCAGTGTGCTTAACGTGAACACCTAGCTTAACTTAAACTTATTTTACGGTAGTCAATAGATGTGGCGACTCCAACATTTGATGTCAGGAACCGAAAGTTCAGTTCTAGTTCAGTTCTAGTTCAGTTCTAGTTCAGTTCTAGTTCAGTTCTAGTTCAGTTCTAGTTCAGTACTAGTTCAGTTCTAGTTCAGTTCTAGTTCAGT
>NC_060951.1:59482592-59484309 GCF_022045245.1 Lucilia cuprina | reverse complement strand
CTATCTATCTATCTATCTATCTATCTATCTATCTATCTATTTATCTATCTATCTATCTATCTATCTATCTATCTATCTATCTATCTATCTATCTAAATATCTATCTATCTATCTACGTACGGAGAGGGTCAAAAATTCCAAAAGAATTTTATTTTGTCAGAGTTTTATAATTTGTGTTATTTTTTTTTTAATTTTTTTATTTGTATGATTTAGTGAAATAAAACTAAAACTTACCACCCTAATCTACATGAAAAATTTGCCACTCAAGCAGATTAAAAACTTTATATACTTTATGAAACGTATATATTTCACATTGTGAACTATAATTTATATTAAAAGACTAAGTTAAATTAAAGGATCTAAATCATATTTTGAATACAACATATTACAAATTTAGTTTATAGGTACAATTTATTATTACTTTTGTTTCATCTCAAAAACTTGGCAGTCTAGATAGCGCCTAATAACTTTGATTAATTGAAATATGTGTGTATGTGTAAAAAGTTGAACAACTTAATAAAGTGGAGGTATTTTGATTAAAAACTAAATGTAAATCTACTCTATAAATCAAAAATTGGTAAATTACCAAACAACTTGATTGTTTTATAAAGTAAAAAATTGGAATTTTATCAAAGACTTGCAGTTTTTTTAGTGAATAAATCATAAGTGTATGTTAAAAAAAATTACTATGCCAATAGCAATACCATAAAAACCAATAACAATCTCATAAAATATGTAGTTAAATTACTAGTAGCTAATAGTCGAAAATAATAAAAAAAATACTTCAAATTTGTCTTAAGTGTTTAACACTCAAATCTGCTATTCAATATGAAATTATTTAACAAATATCTGCATTCATCTACTAGTACAAGTATACAAAATTTTATAGTGATGTTGCAATCAAAAAAAATTATTAAACTTGTAAACATGTTTGATTTAATGGTTAATTTCTTAGTATTTCTTAACTGTTAAATTGTATGTCATTATCAATGCATAAGTTGTCTGTATCTCAGCTTAGTCCATCCATTTGAAATTTTTTAAAAGAAACTAGATTTTTTCTTATTGCATACAATTATAGCAAATAATGACCAAAAAAAAAACAAGACTTTATTTAAACGACATAATCAACCACATTGAAAACCATCATAAATTTAGCAGAAACACTTTTTTTTGGTTAATACCATCTAATAACATTGATTCTTTACAAAAAAAAATCTTGTAATCTTTGTTCACAAATGTAATTTGTAAAATGGCCTTCAAGTATTTATGTTTATTTGTAGTTATTAGTTACAAACTTGTATTCTAATATGGCTAAAACTCAATACCATTTCAAAAACAAGTGGAAATATGTTTAGATTTTTTTTAATTATTTCGTTACTTCCATATCTACAAGTTAACCAACACATCGGTTCGTTAAGTACTTACAATGACAAGTGCAAATAATTAATTTAATATCTATGAATTATGATATTGGTCTAAATGCAAATTATTACATACGAGAGTTGACATTAACTATTGTACAGTGCATTTTAATAATATAATCCTTTGAAATATTTTTTAAAGAATTTCGAAAAAAATACTGTTAAAACTGAACTAGAACTGAACTAGTACTGAACTAGAACTGAACTAGAACTGAACTAGAACTGAACTAGAACTTAACTAGAACTTAACTAGAACTGAACTAGAACTGAACTAGAACTGAACTAGAACTAAACTA
>NC_060951.1:59473789-59482492 GCF_022045245.1 Lucilia cuprina | reverse complement strand
GATAGATAGATAGATAGATAGATAGATAGATAGATAGATAGATAGTTGGTTAGTTAGTTATATAGATAGATAGATAGATAGATAGATAGATAGATAGATAGATAGATAGATAGATAGATAGATAGATAGTTAGTTAAATAGATAGATATATAGATAGATAGATAGATAGATAGATAGATAGATAGATAGATAGATAGATAGTTAGTTAGTTAGTTAGATAGATAGATAGATAGATAGATAGATAGTTAGTTAGTTAGTTAGTTAGTTAGTTAGTTAGTTAGTTAGTTAGTTAGTTAGTTAGTTAGTTAGTTAGTTAGTTAGTTAGATAGATAGATAGATAGATATAAAGATAGATAGATAGTTGTATGTATATGTGACACTTCAGTTATATAGGCATATTTTCGTCCTTCTAGTTACAAGTTTAGAATGTCATACTTTATATAAACTGTTAAATGCCACTCTCGCCTTATTCATCCGATTGTTTATATCATTCTCAAAGCCCCTCTATAACCATATTATATAATGTGAGGAGAGTTTTTGGAGTTAATCCTCGATATCGGAGAAATGATGGGCCAGTAAGCATTAATCTTCCACATTATTTATATCGTAATAAGTTAGTTAGATCACTTTTAAATTTGCCATATCAAAATACCCACCCTAATATATACAGGAACTTAGAAATGGTTGCTGGGAGTTATAATGGTCAATGTGTTCCAAATCGGTAATATAAATATGTGTATATTTCAATGAAAAACTTTATTTTATGATAGACTTAGCAAATTTCAATCATTCTTTAATTGAACTGTTTTAATTTTTTAGTAAATTTTTTTTGTACAAAACTGTTAAATATTATTCCTTTTGAACTCTCCCACTACCGCTTTAAACCGGAAAAAAGAAATTTTCTATTTAACCCTTTTTTTCAAATTTAATTTAATTTTTAAAATACTTTTGTTATTGTTTTCCAGTTATTTTTGTTGTTCTTATGAATCTTGTAAAAACATGATTTATTGATGTTAAAATATTTATTGTTTTTAGCGTTAAAATATGAATTTTTTTCGTTTCCTATCTTGTTTCATACAACAAGAAATATAATGAAATCTTTAGTTCTCCATAAAATTGCCAAAACAATTTATACAGTTGTACAATTTATTTAACAAAAAAAAAAAAAAAAAAAAGAATTACAAAATGCCAACATTTTTATAATATTTAGGTTGGAATTTCCCTTCTTAAAGTCAACCGTTTTTTTATCAAGTTGTTGTTTTTGTTGTGTTTATTTAATTTTTTTATAAGAGTTTTCAAAAATATTCTTTCTATACGTTTCCTTTGGGTCAATTCCACTGGTTTCATTTAATTAAAAAAAAAACAGAAAAAACGAAAACGGAAGAAAATATTTTTGTTTAAAGTTATAAAAACTCGCGGTATATATTTCATGTTTAACTAAACATGTATATGTTATTCTTTTATAACCTTTTTGTTCCGTTTTGCATGTCATTTATGCCTTACCACCCCTTAGCTTATGCTATATTATTCATTGTTGTAGTCGTATTTATTTAGGATCAGGTGAGTGGAGAGACATTTTAACAATAACCAATTTTTTTTCTTTTGATTAAAAATATTGCAAGTACAAAATATTTAGTGAAAGGGAAAATAATGTTTCCAGCCACTTAGAGGTGGTTTAAATACGCGGTTTCAATTTCTATAGACTTTGTCAAGCGTCTGTAGTTACAATAAAAAAAACATCACATGCTCCTTTTTAGCTACAGACCTACAGAACAAAAAAAAATAACTTTTACAAATCCCAAGAATACAAAAATTTGTTAAAATAATATTAACTTTAAAGTGATTTTTAGGTTTTAAGGAATTTTGATTAAATTAATTTTTTAAATTTCTATTTAAAAATTTTTTTTTTTTTGCTTTTCGAAATCTTCAATATTTTTACCTTTAATTACCTTTAATGTGGAGTTAAGACCCTCTCTCAAACCTACAACGATACAATATTTTAACTAGAAACATATTGCAATTCATTCCTCCTTTAATCGTTTTATATATAAAAAAATTTCAATAACATTTGGAGTCAAGTTGGGGGAGTTATTCACTCTTAAGTAATCTTTAATTGTTTATGGTTTGTTGGTCACGCCCACTTGAACCAGTTGTGCATTTGATGGTTGTGCTGCCAAGTAGAAATTATGACTGATTTATTTTAGTATTTTTTTCATAATTTCGCGATATATATTTTTTTCCACTTTGTCAAGAGTCTTTATTTTTATTATTTTTTTTTTTTTTGTTGAAATCTAGAGAGATGCTTGAGATCAAGTGCACTTGAGAGAAAATAATGAAAAAAATATGTATGTAAAAGCTGTGAGTTTTTTGTTGATAAAAAAGAAATAAAAATAAATATATATTTTTTAACTTAAATGATTTTTTTTTAAGAAGATTAAAAGAATTTCAATACAAATAAAAAAATTATAATATAAAAAAGCTATGATACATCATATATTAATTTAGTAATTTTGTGACTAATTTATTTCAATTTTTCTTGAATAATAGTTATTTCTATTTCTAGTTCTATTAAGAAATAGAAAATAATGCGGAAACTATTAACTAATCATTATTGTAATATAAATTTTATAACCACAAGCGAAAGACTCATCTGCTTTAATGATTTTATTTAATTATGACAATTTCTTTTACATTAGATCTTATTATAGAGTAGATACTATCATAACTTAATCATGTATCTTTTCCAATAATAATAGCATAAATCATTCGTTTTTGAATTTCTTCTTGGAATTTATTTATCACAAAAGTTGAGATTAACAATGCTAGATATACCCTGCGTTCATTTCTGTACTACAAAACTATATATAAGTGTTAAACGACTTTACATTAGGTTCAATAATTTTTTTCCTAACGTTACTTTAGAATTTAATACAAATTTGTAGATTCTAGCTCTAATAGTTTTCCAGATTTACGTTTTTTATATTAATTATGTAGAAGTTACCACGCCCTCTATTTATAGTCCGCCCCGCTTGTACATTAACCTTTTCGTTGCTGACAACTTCCGAATGGCTTGACATCGCCCTAATTGCATTCTTGGTGTCGGTAAATATATTAAGCCCTATGGGGGCGAAGATTACATTCAGTTTTTGCTCGGACGTCTGCCTTTTATGTTATTATTAAGTTTTTTTTGTTTCTGGGTCGCCAACCTTGTCGCCAGTTCATTATGTGTTTCATTGTCTCCTCCATATTCTTCAGTAAGTATACTGCGATTTTTTTACGCCTTGTCTACTTAAAAAGTTTGCGAGGTGTCTTCCCAAGATTATGTTACCCTTCACAGAGGTCAGCTGTTGTCGAACGATTTATCTAGAGCATTTGCGAACGTTTTTACTTTGGCGTCTATTTAAAATTACTCTATATAGCAAGGTCTAACATTTGTGTTTATACCACGTGTAGTCATACGGATGTTATAGTCCACGCAAAATTTCATTAATTTTGCAATTTTTAGGATATGCTCCTTATTTTCTACGTAGACGTGACAAGTTAAAAGTTTCCTACTTATGAGAAATTGACCCTTGCAAACATACAGAAAGATGCTGTGAATATTTGAGAACTCAAGATGTTATAGTTTCCCAGATATAGAAGTTTTTATTTAAATGGGAGTTGCCACGCCCACTTTTGCAGTTCTGACCATTTTATTCCAAAATATTCATATTGTAGCTTAAGTTATCTCTGCCGTATTTGCAGAATATAATTGTTATAGTTATCCAAATATGAAAATTTTATTTTTACTACATATGGGAGTTGCCACGCCTACAATCATTAATGTAACCATTTTAAATCTAATCTATTAAAATTAATTGTATATAATTTACACATTCTAGCTTTTAAAGGTTACTATATATAGGTATTTGTTTCATATTGGAGGTACCACGACTACTATTACATATCCGTTCATTTTATTCCAAAGATTTTAATTTCAACTTAAATTACTTGTTCAAATTCTTTTTAAATGGGATTTATTAACGTCTTCATCTAATTCTTAAAAAAATTTACACGTTTTTCTTATGTAATTTAAAAACTACAAAAGTGTAGTTTGCTTTATTTGAATCTACACCTTCTTTATTTAAATATTGGTATACATATGTATGTGTTTACTGTATATCTTCACAAACATCATTGACATTAGTTAATAGAGCATATAATGGGTTAATTTCATTTTGTTATTAGATTATTGCCTCCATACGGAAACACTTGTTTCTAAAGAATTTCTAAAAACATGTTTTACTTTTCTCTGCATCCAATGATGTGTTTTTATGTACATATTGACATACGCTGTTTGTAATAAGTTTAATTAATACAAAACAACACAACATTTGAGGCATGTATTACGAAAACATACATATACATATGTATATGTGTGTAGATACTCTTAAACCCATATTCGACTACAAATTTAACCGCCTTTAAATGTAATGGTAGTAGTCAGTGTATTAGAACGGGGAATAATGGAAAGACTTAATTTTTATTGTAATTATACTTAACTCTGAGAATAATTAAGTTTGAGCAATTTTGATACACAACAAAGAACAGTATCAAAAACCAAATTAAGAATGTATTTCTGTATTGGTCCACAATCGACCGATCTATAGTATAGTCTGTAGGAAAGTCTAGTCAATGCCTAGTAGTCTAGTCTATAGTCTAGTCTATAGTCTAGTCTATAGTCTAGTCTATAGTCTAGTCTATAGTCTAGTCTATAGTCTAGTCTATAGTCTAGTCTATAGTCTAGTCTATAGTCTAGTCTATAGTCTAGTCTATAGTCTAGTCTATAGTCTAGTCTATAGTCTAGTCTATAGTCTAGTCTATAGTCTAGTCTATTGTCTAGTCTATAGTCTAGTCTATTGTCTAGTCTATAGTCTAGTCTATAGTCTAGTGAATAGTCTATTCTATAGTCTAGCCTATAGTCTAGTCTATAGTCTAGTGAATAGTCTAGTGAATAGTCTAGTCTATAGTCTAGCCTATAGTCTAGTCTATAGTCTAGTGCATAGTCTAGTCAAATGGCTGTAGATGTCATTTTCATCTATGAGCGATCGTACTCGATGTCAATGGAGGTTGTGTCTTCTAGCGTTCCCCTTTAATACATAAAAATTAATGTAAGAGTGTGAATACGGTATGTAGACAGTATGTCGGTAGCTGATTCTATTTGGTTTCTGTTTTCTGTGTTACATGTCACAACACCTGTGTTTGAAATCTTCTACAAATTAAACAGCGAGCAACAACAATAACGACAGTTTGATAATCAAATTTTTTACTTTTACATAGAACATAAAACATTTAACGAAAAATAAATCTAATTTTGTCAATACTTACCCAACTTCTTTCTCAGACAGAAGCAACGTCAATATAAAATAAATATTATAATAATAACATAAGGGTAATGATGTTTTAAATACAACACTGATGAATATAAGTTTAATATGTATGTCAGGATTTGACATAATCCTCCTGTTGATCATAACATACCCCATTTCCTTAATATTTTTTACAGCGTTTGTATTATAAATGATGATTATTTCATAATTTTTATGAGTTTAACAATATCATTTATTTCCACTACAAAGCCAGAGTTCGTCAATATTATACTAACAGCATCAAAATGCTGTCTATGTAAGCACCCTCTTCTCTAATACATTAATTCTGCTGTGTCCCACAGTTAATCATATCGCCACCAATCAAGCGTAATAATCTCCATTACTAAAATATTTCGTTTCCTTTTTGACGGAAATCAAGTTTCCGTTTGATTTTAGTTTCTGGTTCTTTTCTTTTCCATTTTTGTTTTTTTGGTTTAAGGCAATTATTACATTTTGTGAATATCAATTTCGAAAATGCTTAAAAGCAACAACAACAATATTTTTCTTTTTATGCAGTTTATTCCCATCCATGGTGGACATCAATTTCTATATAAAATCATCTATATTTGGTTTTTATTCATGGCTAATGTTGAGTGGTAAGGGTATGTACGTCTTGTGGTATGATTTGGTATCTCAACAGGAAACAGGAAGATTATGTTGTCAGTGTGCGAAAATCAAAATTCCGTTTTTGGCATTGTTAATCATTTGAAGGGTAAATGGATGAAAACAAAACAAATACCAAGTAGATTTTATTTATTTATTTATGTGCAAATCCTTAAACCGTAACGTATTTATTCGAAAAAAAACAACACAAATCTCTTCCAAATATAGTTTAACAACAAGTAATGAATATGAATGAAGTAGTAGAATAGGAGATAAAATTAACAACTTTTAAAGTTTTATATTAAATTTAGTAATTTTAAAGAACTTAAAGAAATTCTTTTTAAACTGAAGCAAATAAGATTTTAAATTCTATAGTCAGTCTATAGTCTAGTCTATAGTCTAGACTATTGCCTAGTCTATAGTATAGAAATATGCTAATTAAAATATAGTCTAGTCTATAGTCTAGTCTATAGTCTAGTCTATAATCTAGTCTATAATCTAGTTTATAGTCTAGTCTATAGTCTAGTCTCTAGTCTAGTCTATAGTCTAGTCTATAGTCTAGTCTATAGTCTAGTCTATAGTCTAGTCTATAGTCTAGTCTATAGTCTAGTCTATAGTCTAGTCTATAGTCTAGTCTATAGTCTAGTCTATAGTCTAGTCTATAGTCTAGTCTATAGTCTAGTCTATAGTCTAGTCTATAGTCTAGTCTATAGTCTAGTCTATAGTCTAGTCTATAGTCTAGTCTATAGTCTAGTCTATAGTCTAGTCTATAGTCTAGTCTATAGTCTAGTCTATAGTCTAGTCTATAGTCTAGTATATTATCTAGTCTTATCATTATTAAACAATTTTCTTGTTTAAATAAACTTTAAATTTTAAAAGGTAAATTTTTTCTTTCATTTTCAGCATAAACATTTTAAGAAGATAGCAACAACTAAAGGGGCTGTTTAAAAAAATATGTGTTCGACTTAAAAGGTAAATAAATATTGTTGTATATATATTTATATTATTGTTATTAAAAAAATGAAAATATAATGAGATTTTGTCGTTAGGTGGACATAATAAGTATTAGGCAGACATACAGACTCGTTTAAATATGTTTAAATTTTAGTGTTTTTTTCTTCATTTATCGTTAACATTCTTATTGTACGTTTGTGATTTTTCCAATTTTTATATTCATAATTGGATAAAACAAGAAAAATAAAGTGCCAGTGAGTGTCGTTTGAAACATACGTTAGAGACACCGGCACTTGGTAACCAAAATAACATCTGAAAAGCGACGATAATGTCAATGCAATATTCTACCCAAAATAATGTACAAAAAATCATCTGTTTAAATTGTATAGGAGGGGAGGGTATTAACATATTTTTTTATTTTCATTATTCTTTTATTTTTTTCTTGGGCATTTTCGTAGAGTCAAATAATAAAAAAAAGAAATATTATTAAATTGTATGGTAATAAGGTGGACATTTCTATGTATTTTTACCTTAAATATTATGATGGTAAATTTTAATTCCTTTGGGAATGGACTAAATGTGTTCTTAAATAACAAATATTTGACACATTTAATGACAAAAGCTGCTTTGAGAAAAATAGAATTTTTTTGAATTACATTCATAGCGGGATACTGTGTTTTGGAATATTTTTTTTTAGAATAATTTAAATGGGTTTTAAAGAATAATTCTAGTTTAGAGTTTTGTATACAGTTTAATCTTTGCATATACATATACATTTTGCCATCACGTATTTAAAAGAGATTTTTAAAATCTGTCGAATTTCATCAACATTAAAGAGAACATATCAACCAAACATACATCCAACAAACAAACACCCCTCAAGCCAGCAAATCATCAGCATGTTGTCAACATATGAATACTTCGTTCGTGTATAGAAAATGTTATAAATTTATTATGTTTTTTTTTTTGCAACAATAACAACACATGGTTCATTTGTCAATCTAAAGCGTTTTATGAAATTTACCCTGTTAACAAGCATAACGCATCTGTAAAATTATCATTAAATTTACGTGGGAATTATTAAACTATATGACAACGACGTAAACGAGTAAAGAAGAATTTTATTAATGAAGCCTACTTACAGGGGAAATATCCGTATCCGTTTAATAGTATAAATATATATATATATCTGTATGTCTCAATGTGTGAGAAGTTATGGAAGAGAGTTTTTGCGTATGCAACATATTGTCATTTATTCATAATTTTCTCTTCTTTTTTTGATGTTCTGTGATTAAAACATAAAATATGGTTTTGTCTTTCATATCACTCGCATATTAAATGTTAATTGTTGTGCTCATATGATGTGATACTGTCACATTAATGATGATTACAGATGTTACAAATAATCGCATGAGGAAATGTTTATTTGTTTTTTGTTAAATGAAAGTCGATTAATTTCAGGGTTGAATAAAAATGACATATTTGTATTAGTATGTATATTTACATATTTGTTAATAATTAGTTTTAATTAGTTTGAGACCGTAAATAATAAAATAGCAGATTACAATTTTCTCAGAAAGGCTTAAAAAAATAAAATTTTCTTAAATTTTAGACCAGTACTAGAGTTCAAGTTCAGTTCTAGTTCAGTTTTAGTTCAGTTCTAGTTTAGTTCTAGTTCAGTTCTAGTTCAGTTCTAGTTCAGTTCTAGTTCAGTTCTAGTTCAGTTCTAGTTCAGTTC
>NC_060951.1:59446642-59473689 GCF_022045245.1 Lucilia cuprina | reverse complement strand
CTGAACTAGAACTGAACTAGAACTGAACTAGAACTGAACTAGAACTGAACTAGAACTGAACTAGAACTGAACTAGAACTGAACTAGAACTGAACTAGAACTAAACCACCCTCGTTCCTATAATCATAGGAGCAAACGTGTGAATAGTTTGAACGCGATGCTTTCTGTCTTTTGTCAGTCAGTGTTGATTGTCATGATGTTAATTACCAAGTGTAACATCCAATCTTTACAACTTTTTACATACTGTTTATTATCATCAGCAGTTCTTTGTTTTTGTTTTTATATTTATTTTATATGTATAAGTAATTTTTTCTCGACTTTATTATAAATATAAAAACAAAGAACTGTGTTGTATTTACATATGTATGTATGTGTGTATAAATAACCTAATACTCATATACGAGGATACTTACATCTAAAAAATATACACACGACAAAGCAGATTATCTCAAAGGACCTATAAATCCAGTAATTAAAGTCAAAGTCACAAGACAGTTAGTTCTTTGCTTACGACATATTTATATACAGTAAGTTTGTATGTTTTGTCTTTGGATATGTATGGTGTGGGTGTAAAGGTCTTTATTTTCTCTTATGAGTTGTTAGTCTTATCAGCTGTTGGCTGCTTTGTCGTGCATTTACAGCTACTGTCTGGCTTATAATATTTCCATTTATGCATGTATTGAGTATGTGTGTATGTTAATGGTACAGGGTATGTTGTGACCACCACCCTTGCCACTTTATATTTACTATACAAATTTTTAAGATTCAACTTGGGTCTTTTTGTGAAATTAAGCAATTTCTTTGTTATCTTTATCTGTTCTTTCTTCTGATTGTTGTAAGCTACCAATTTAGGCAATAAACAAGTGTCTTTCTCAGTTTTCAAATATTTGGAGGGCATTAAGTAGACTCTTAACATTTTAATCATCATCATCATCTATGAACATCCTCATCATTTCCAGCGTTTGTTTTGGTTTATATAAAAAAAACTCAAGGAAATGTAAAATATTATATGCAAACTAACTAAACAGTTCATATGTAAGAAGTTAGTGTGAAGTTTTTTTTATTTTCCTTATTTTTTTTTCAAAAAGGAAATTATCTTTAACACCTCATCAAAATGCTATAAATCACCTAGAAGTAGTGGAAATATTTTTTTTACTTTAACTAGATTTGCTTCTAAATGTTACACAGATAGAATAAAAATGTTTTTTTTTTATGTTTTTATATTTGAATTGTTGAAACAAATCTGAATGTGCATGCATTTTTACATGTCCTGTCAGTTGAAGATTAACATATCCTTTCAAGGATTTATACGGCTTATACAATGACAGTTAAATGATTTGGACGAATGGAATATTAAAGGGCCTTTATAGAAATCGGTCATATACTACAAGAGTAGCATAATGCACAAAAGGATACTTCCAGAAAAACGACTTTAAAAGCTAAAAATACATGAATTTATATTTTGACTTTTACAAAAAAAAAGAAATTTTTTTGTAGTGATCACAAATCAAGGCCCTTTTTCCATTCAAACGCATATTTACTGAGTTATTAACGATTTTATAATTTTTGACATTTTATATGAAAAATCGATTTTTGGTCAGATATAGGAGTGATCACAAATCAAGGTCCTTTTTCCATTTAAACGCATATTTACTGAGTTATTAACGATTTTATAATTTTTGACATTTTTATATGAAAAATCGATTTTTGGTCAGAAATAGTAGTGATCACAAATCAAGGCCCTTTTTCCATTTAAACGCATATTTACTGAGTTATTAACGATTTTATAATTATTGACTTTTTTACATGAAAAATCGATTTTTGGTCAGAAATAGGAGTGATCACAAATCAAGGCCCTTTTTCCATTTAAACGCATATTTACTGAGTTATTAACGATTTTATAATTTTGGACATTTTATATGAAAAATCGATTTTTGGTCAGATATAGGAGTGATCACAAATCAAGGTCCTTTTTCCATTTAAACGCATATTTACTGAGTTATTAACGATCTTTTTGATAAGAAATAACGATTTTTGGTAAGAAATAGGAGTGATCACAAATCGAGGCCCTTTTTCCATTTAAACGCATATTTACTGAGTTATTAACGATTTTATAATTTTTGACATTTTATATGAAAAATCGATATTTACTGAGTTATTAACGATTTTATAATTTTTGACTTTTTTGTCTAAAAAATCGATTTTTGGTCATAAATAGGAGTGATCACAAATCAAGGCCCTTTTTCCGTTTAAACGCATATTTACTGAGTTATTAACGATTTTATAATTTTTGACTTTTTTGTATAAAAAATCGATTTTTGGTCAGAAATAGGAGTGATCACAAATCGAGGTACTTTTTCCATTTAAACGCATATTTACTGAGTAATTAACGATTTTATAATTTTTGTATAAAAAATCGATTTTTGGTCAGAAATAGGATTGATCACAAATCAAGGCCCTTTTTCCATTTAAACGCGTATTTACTGAGTTATTAACAACTTTATAATTTTTGACTTTTTTGTATAAAAAATCGATTTTTATCAGAAATAGGAGTGATCACAAATCGAGGTCCTTTTCCCATTTAAACGCATATTTATTGCTGTTTTATTGTTATTAACAATTTTATAAATTTTGACATTTTTATATGAAAAATCGATTTTTGGTCAGAAATAGGAGTGATCACAAATCAAGGTTCTTTTTCCATTTAAACGAATATTTACTGAGTTATTAACGATTTTATAATTTTTGACTTTTTTGTATAAAAAATCGATTTTTATCAGAAATAGGAGTGATCACAAATCGAGGTCCTTTTTCCATTTAAATGCATATTTACTGAGTAATTAACGATTTTATAAATTTTGTATAAAAAATCGATTTTTGGTCAAAAATAGGAGTGATCACAAATCAAGGCCCTTTTTCCATTTAAACGCGTATTTACTGAGTTATTAACGACTTTATAATTTTTGACTTTTTTGTATAAAAAATCGATTTTTATCAGAAAAAGGAGTGATCACAAATCAAGGCCCTTTTTCCATTTAAACGTATATTTATTGAGTTATTAACGATTTTATAAATTTTGACATTTTTATATGAAAAATCGATTTTTGGTCAGAAATAGGAGTGATCACAAATCAAGGTTCTTTTTCCATTTAAACGAATATTTACTGAGTTATTAACGATTTTATAATTTTTGACTTTTTTGTATAAAAAATCGATTTTTGGTCAGAAATAGGAGTGATCACAAATCAAGGCCCATTTTCCATTTAAACGCATATTTACTGAGTTATTAACGATTTTATAATTTTTGACTTTTTTATATGAAAAATCGATTTTTGGTCAGAAATAGGAGTGATCACAAATCAAAATCATTTTTCCATTTAAACGCATATTTACTAAGTTATTAACGATTTTATACTTTTTGAAATTTTTATTGATTTTTGGTCAGAAATAGGAGTGATCACAAATCGAGGCCCTTTTTCCATTTAAACGAATATTTACTGAGTTATTAACGATTTTATAATTTTTGAACTTTTTATGTGAAGAATCGATTTTTGGTCAGATATGGGAGTGATCACAAATCAAGGTCATTTTTCCATTTAAACGCATATTTACTGAGTTATTAACGATTTTGTAATTTTTTACTTTTTTGTATAAAAATCGAGGTCCTTTTCCATTTAAACGCATATTTACTGAGTTATTAACGATTTTATAATTTTTGACATTTTTGTATAAAAAATCGACTTTTGGTCAGAAATAGGAGTGATCACAAATCAAGGCCCTTTTTCCATTTAAACGCATATTTACTGAGTTATTAAAGATTTTATAATTATTGACTTTTTTACATGAAAAATCAATTTTTGGTCAGAAATAGAAGTGATCACAAATCGAGGCCCTTTTTCCATTTAAACGCATATTTACTGAGTTATTAACGATTTTACAATTTTTTACTTTTTTGTATAAATAATAGATTTTTGGTAAGAAATAGGAGTGATCACAAATCGAGGCCCTTTTTCCATTTAAACGCATATTTACTGAGTTATTAACGATTTTATAATTATTGACTTTTTTACATGAAAAATCGATTTTTGATAAGAAATAGGAGTGAGCACAAATCAAGGCCCTTTTTCCATTTAAACTGAGTTATTAACGCTTTTATAATTTTTGGCATTTTTATATGAAAAATCGATTTTTGTTCAGAAGTAGGAGTGATCACAAATAAGGCCCTTTTTCCATTTAAACGCATATTTACTGAGTTATTAACGATTTTATAATTTTTGACTTTTTTGTATATAAAATCGATTTTTGGTCAGAAATAGGAGTGATCACAAATCGAGGCCCTTTTTCCATTTAAACGCATATTTACTGAGTTATTAACAATTTTATAATTTTTGAAATTTTTATATGAAAAATCGATTTTTGGTCAGAAATAGGAGTGATCACAAATCGAGGCCCTTTTTCCATTTAAACGCATATTTACTGAGTTATTAACGATTTTATAATTTTTGACTTTTTTACATGGAAAATCGATTTTTGGTGAGAAATAAGAGTGATCACAAATCAAGGCCCTTTTTCCATTTAAACGCATATTTACTGAGTTATTAACGATTTTATAATTTTTGACTTTTTTATATGAAAAATCGATTTTTGTTGGGAAATAGGAGTGATCACAAATCAAGGTTCTTTTTCCATTTAAACGCATATTTACTGAGTTATTAACGATTTTATAATTTTTTACTTTTTTATATGAAAAATCGATTTTTGGTCAGAAATAGGAGTGATCACAAATCGAGGCCCTTTTTCCATTTAATCGCATATTTACTGAGTTATTAACGATTTTATAATTTTTGACTTTTTTACATGGAAAATCGATTTTTGGTGAGAAATAAGAGTGATCACAAATCAAGGCCCTTTTTCCATTTAAACGCATATTTACTGAGTTATTAACGATTTTATAATTTTTGACATTTTTATATGAAAAATCGATTTTTGTTCAGAAATAGGAGTGATCACAAATCAAGGCCCTTTTTCCATTTAAACGCATATTTACTGAGTTATTAACGATTTTATAATTTTTGACATTTTTATATGAAAAATCGATTTTTGGTCAGAAGTAGGAGTGATCACAAATCGAGGCCCTTTTTCCATTTTAACGCATATTTACTGAGTTATTAACGCTTTTATAATTTTTGACATTTTTATATGAAAAATCGATTTTTGTTCAGAAATAGGAGTGATCACAAATCAAGGCCCTTTTTCCATTTAAACGCATATTTACTGAGTTATTAACGATTTTATAATTTTTGACATTTTTATATGAAAAATCGATTTTTGGTGAGAAATAGGAGTGATCACAAATCGAGGCCCTTTTTCCATTTAAACGCATATTTACTGAGTTATTAACGATTTTATAATTTTTGACATTTTTATATGAAAAATCGGTTTTTGGTGAGAAATAGGAGTGATCACAAATCGAGGCCCTCTTTCCA
Source organism: Lucilia cuprina (assembly GCF_022045245.1). Taxonomy (NCBI): domain Eukaryota; kingdom Metazoa; phylum Arthropoda; class Insecta; order Diptera; family Calliphoridae; genus Lucilia; species Lucilia cuprina. The sequence continues at coordinate 59,468,204 of NC_060951.1, read as the reverse complement.
TTTAAACGCATATTTACTGAGTTATTAACGATTTTATAATTTTTGACTTTTTTATATGAAAAATCGATTTTTGGTGAGAAATAGCAGTGATCACAAATCAAGGACCTTTTTCCATTTAAACGCATATTTACTGAGTTATTAACAATTTTATAATTTTTGAAATTTTTATATGAAAAATCGATTTTTGGTCAGAAATAGGAGTGATAACGATTTTATGTTAGAACTAGAAGTTTTCAAAAATCTAAAAACTGCAACAAGTCATAATGTGTGATTGTGTGTGGTTTTAGGTATTAGTTTTATTTTTCAAACACTAATGCAATGAAAATTAGTTAATATTTTATTTCAAAAATATTTAGTACTTTATTTAATAAAAAAATATACACTTATACCGTTATATGCTTATTCCCAATAACAAATAGACAAAAAGCATATTGTCAAATGGAATGTCAATAAAAGACATTCTACACACAAAGAAAGACAAGAAGACAAATATTAATCTTCATACTTCAGTTTCAGGTTTGTTTACGAACAGATTTCAATAATGACAAGTGAAACCAGCTTGCGGCTTTTGTTTACCTAAAGATTTTGATATTTGACAAATTGATTCAATCAATAAAGAATAAAATGCTCAAAAGAAAACAATAATAAAAGGAAGAAAACAACAACAGATGTTGGTATGAGCAAGAAATCGTCATTGACATTATTTAATGACACCTCAGGGTTGGTAAACAAATGATGTTTTTTTGGTTTTGTTTTGAAGGCGTGTAAGGGAATAAGGGCTGGGGGTGATTTAAATAAATCGCTAAAAATAACTTGATAATAAAAAGTCGAATAAGTTACGTTAAGTTACGTTACGTTACGTTAGTTACGTTAGTTAAGTTACGTTAAGTTATCTATCTATCTATCTATCTATCTATCTATCTATCTATCTATCTATCTATCTATCTATCTATCTATCTATCTATCTATCTATCTATCTATCTATCTATCTATCTATCTATCTATCTATCTATCTATCTATCTATCTATCTATCTATCTATCTATCTATCTATCTATCTATCTATCTATCTATCTATCTATCTATCTATCTATCTATCTATCTATCTATCTATCTATCTATCCAACCAATAGGTATTTTATAACACAACATTGAAAAGAAACTGACATCATTTCTTTTCAAAAGATTCGCATCAAAATAGAAACCTTTAAAAAAGTAATTAAACAAAATTTTCCTCACTACATTCTGTGATAAATACTTTTTTTCGCTGCCGCCTTTAAGAATTTTCGCCATTTTTGACAAGACTCATCTGTTGCGTACAAGGGTGTTAATAGGCAGAGCTATAAAGCCATACGAGAGAGGCACCAGGGAGACAGACAGACTTTTGGCGCTGTAGTTGCCTAAGAACTTTGCTTCAGCAAAAGCAAACTTGTTTAAGAATGACTTTGAAAATAAACTTTTGTTTTAAATGAAAAGATGAAAAAAACAAGAAACTTTATGGGATACAATGGAAAACTGAATATTTTGAAGTTTTATTTTGTTTGTTTGACAGTATGTGTGTTTGTTTGTATATTAGGGCTTCCAATATGGTCGGCAGACATTATTTATAGTTCCACATAAACAAAACTGGCCTAAACTTGGTGAAACAAAAATCAATAATATTTTTTTCATCCTCAACACAAGAATAAAGCATATTGTTTACTTATATATTTATATAAAGGTATAAATTAAATTTTGAAAATTTATTGAAATTCAAATTTAATCTGTTTAGAATTTAATTGCCTGATAGTTTACACAAATGTTTTAAAATTATCTTACTGTAAAAAACGAGAGTTATGGAGATGAAAAAAAGTTATGCAACCATTTCTAATTGCCATGGTTTACCGCAATGCATAAATCCAATGACAGATACCCGTACTAAACGTGAGGTTGTGTTTTGGGGTTACTCACCTTAACGAGCTAAAACAAAAATGTATCAAAAAAATGCAAAAGCAGAGATGTGTAAGCTATTACATTTAAAGAAATAAATGAAACCTCGTGTTAAGATTTTTAAATTTAACATTATTTAATAATACTGTATTATTGTTTTGAAAAAATTTTAAAACTCTTTTAGTTTTCCAAACCTGAGTTAAGTACGTGCATCATTTTGTTCATTACATTTACAATTTCAGTTTCCCTGTCATACATATTCTAAACTGTAATAATTGTTGTTGTTCCGAGTTTTGCTATTAAATTTTAAAAAAGGTCTGTGGTTTTAATTCATGCTATGTTCCATTTTGGCGCTTCTCCGTTGTTGTAGTTTTCTATTTTATTTTTATTATACTTAAGTTTCTAGTCATTCATTGCCAGCTTAGATCTATGTAAGTATGTATATATACTTATGTATTAAACCATATCCATTTTCTATTTTATAATCAACAAAATTAGAATTTCGATTTAGTTTTAGCATCGTTATCCTTGTTGAGTGCAAAAGTGTATTTTAAAGGATTATTGCAGTATGTTACAACAGATAAAATGTGTTGTAGTAAAATTGTTATTTTAAAAGACTTAAGGTGCATTTATAATACTTATTCTTATACATATGTGTATGTGTAGAAGTGGTCCCATTTCCTCACTAGTTTAAACTGAGGATAGTGAATAGAAGCTATTATAGCTTTGATTAGAATTCTAAATTTAAACAGACAATAAAGAAATAGTTTTAAATTTAATTTAAATAGCGGAATCATGTAATTTAAATTTTATAAAATATCAAGTCTTCATTTTAGATAGATATATAGATAGATATATAGATATATACATAGATATATAGATAGATAGATAGATAGATAGATAGATAGATAGATAGATAGATAGATTGATAGATAGATAGATAGATAGATAGATAGATAGATAGATAGATAGATAGATAGATAGATAGATAGATAGATAGATAGATAGATAGATAGATAGATAGATAGATAGATAGATAGATAGATAGATAGATAGATAGATAGATAGATAGATAGATAAGTAGATTTCTCATCTATTGATACATATATAATACGTCTACTTTGTCCTTTCCACTCATTGTCAAACTAAATATTGCGCATACGTTACGTATACTTAATATTAATTTGTTGATATTTCATATTTTGCATAAAATCGTTTCAACTATAAATGTTCTATACATATTCCGGCATCATATTAAGTTAAAATGTTAATAATGCCATTATAATTGTGTATGTGTTAATATGGCTTTTAGTTAAGCTTTCAAAATTTTCTTGATACATTATTGATTAGTTAATGCAAAACAATCTATTTTTTGCTAACACTAAGAAAATATAATTAAATTAAGATTTTCCTCAGTGACAGTCAGTGACCGACGGAAAAGTTTTCCACTACACATATAGTTATACTTAAATAAAACTACACATACAAAAGTATTTTTGTATTTTATGACCAAATGTTCATGTATTTGAGATACATATACAATATAACCATTACCATAACCTCAATGAAATGGCAAGTGGAGAAAATAATGTAGCAGCAATAGCGATAAAAACAACAACAACGATAACAGCAACAAATAAATATTGATTTAGCCACAAACATACTTCCAACCTACCAACAGCAGCAACAACAACATTTAATACAAATTCATACTCTTGGTACCAAACAGCCACATACTCCTACTGGAGAAATGTTCGGGGTTTGAGGTCTGATTACGAATGTTCATATGTATGAACATTTGTCGGTCGTTCTCTTAACGGAGGATGCATGCGTGTCTTTAGTATATGGGTGGAGTTTTCCAATGGCCAAAAGCAATATAGTTGTTGTTTCTACATACGTATAGGGTATGTATCCACAAGTGTAAATATGAACCGAAAAAAAACACATATAAGTACTAAAATACATACTAAGAGATAAATACATTCAAATAAATATACACATGAACACAATGTTAGAACGAAGTAAAAACGACCATACAAACGCGTCCAATCAGAGTTGGAAAAAAGAAAAAAAAACCTACACACTGACAGACAGACAGAAAGACGGTTGTATGGACGGAGAAATGTTGTGATAGAAAACAGCACTCAACTGAATACAGAATGCTGAACATACGAGTTCAGAATATTATAAAAACTAAACTGAATACTGACAAATCATACGTACAACTATAAAAACCTAGAGACAGACGGACAGACAGACAGACACATCTCGAACTGAAATAAAAGAGAGAGTAAGTGACAAAAGCATCATCATGGCTTTGACTATATAAAATGAAAACAAAATTCTGTTTTTTTCTTCTATCATTTTCTTGTATTACGTTTTTTGTAGATTTTCTTTTTTTTCTTTGGAAGAAGACGAAAATCATGAAATAAGAAAAATATAAAATGTTTCACATACTCACATTCATTTTTAAGAGGACCAAATTGTATTACACAAGTAAAATACCAAAAAAATAAATAAAATACTTGTAATAGAAAAAAAGAGAGATCAAATGTAGGGAAAGCATGTTGAAATGTATAGTCCGGCCATAGGATACCCTGCATCGACTGTGGATATATATTTTAAATAATTTTTGGGTGCAATAATTGTGTATTGCTTTGTATTGGATCAAGTATCGACACTGTTACAGATGGCGATAATTTTAATTTGTTACAAATATCAAGACAATTGAAGTAGGGTATTATTAAATGTAAGTGTATGTTGTCTGTGTATATGATACAATTGTATGTCTATATAGGTGTGGATAAAAATTCTATATACATCAGTTATTCTTATATACGAGAAAATTTACAGCGACAATTGAATGTGTATGTAGGACTTAACTTTGTCAGTTTAGTAGTTAACTAACTAACTAACTAACGAACTAACTAACTAACTAACTAACTAACTAACTAACTAACTAACTAATTAACTAACTAACTAACTAACTAACTAACTAACTAACTAACTAACTAACTAATTAACTAATTAACTAACTAACTAACTAACTAACTAACTAACTAACTAACTAACTAACTAACTAACTAACTAACTAACTAACTAACTAACTAACTAACTAATTAACAAGCTAACTAGCTAACTAACTAACTCACTTACTAACTAACTAACTAACTAACTAACTAACTAACTAACTAACTAACTAACTAACTAACTAACTAAATAACTAACTAACTAACTAACTAACTAACTAACTAACTAACTAACTAACTAACTAATTAACAAGCTAACTAGCTAACTAACTAACTAACTCACTTACTAACTAACTAACTAACTAACTAACTAACTAACTAACTAACTAACTAACTAACTAACTAACTAACTAACTAATTAACAAGCTAACTAGCTAATTAACTAATTAACTAACTAACTAACTAACTAACTAACTAACTAACTAACTAACTAACTAACTAACTAACTAACTAACTAACTAACTAACTAACTAACTAACTAACTAACTAACTAAATAACTAACTAAATAACTAACTAACTAACTAACTAACTAACTAACTAACTAACTAACTAACTAACTAACTAACTAAATAACTAACTAAATAACTAACTAAACAAATAACTAACTAACTAACTAACTAACTAACTAACTACCTAACTAATGAACTAACTAATTAACTAACAAAGTAACTAACTAAATACCTAACTAATGAACTAACTAACTACTTATTACATGTGTCCAGTAATTATACCATTAATGCTATGTATACACGGTTATTAGATCGGTTGATCTTATTGTCAGTAAAGTTTTTTCTGACAACGTTGCAAAAGAAAAAATGTAAGTTCAAACGATAGTTAAGGCCCGAATACACTATACAAGCAGCTTGCCAAATAAACTATAGAAACATTGCTCGTATAAACACCGATTTTTTCACGTTTTTGTAGACTTTCAAAGATACAGATATACTTTTTTCTCCAAATATAAATTTTGTAAAATATTGGTTATTCTGGAATATATGTTTGTGTAAAAATCTATTTTTTTACAAACAAACCGCAAGCTTTTGTACAAACACGAAACACACTAATACACCATACAACAGGCTTGCACAAACGTTTGTCAAGACGTTTGTGTAATCTATTTAGCTCTTTAGACATTTTCTAAACATTTTACTGACATGGTTGTAAGATCTGACAGACGGGTTTTAGGCTTCTAACTGTTCTTACTAAAATACAAGAGAGTCTTGTCAGAGTGGGTCTTGATATTTTTACAAGTTGTGGTATTTGACCAGTTGAGTTGCGTCTCACTCAAAGCCCAGTCATCTATCAATTTTGATTTGTTCACCAGGGGAGTGTGAAAGTCTATTTGCGCACGGTTAGGTCATTTCCAACACATGAGTGCATCGTCCTGTAACCCATATTAATTTAACTTGATGTTGTGTCAGTTGTGCTAATGATGGAATACAATTCAAAAGACATTTTTACTTAATAACACTGAAGACTATTACCTTGGTAATTTCATCCAAATTAATTTTTTTTGGTAGGGTTATAAATTGCCCATATGTAAATTAATGATCCTATAACTAACCCAGGGTATGAAGAAGTTTGATATTAATATCAGTTAATACCACATTTAATTTTGGGGCTGAAAGGGTTATTACCTGTTTAAACTTTTATATATAGTGTCCTTTAAAAGTTTCCTAAATAAAAATACTGTTGCAAAACTAGCTTTAGACCAATTACTTATTTACTTATTTCACAGTTCTTTATAACTAATAGAATTTAATTTATTTTCGTTCACTTTTGTCCTCCACTGCATTTGCTGCATGTACAACATATTTCGTGTATGTACATAAACTTAAGAATTTAACAAATAAATACAATTTTATTTCAGAATACAAGTATATATATACAAGACATACGAGTACGAGTATTTTGTATATACATATTTAATTCGCCATTTTGTTGTATATTTATTTCATTTTTTTAGGATTAAATTAAATATTTATTTGTAAATTTTATATAATTTGTATAATGTGTATTTTTTTTGAAAAAAATTATATAATATTTTCTTTTTAAAATTTTAGAAATATTTAAAATTTTCAATTATAAATAAATATTATTAATGCAATTTAGATTTAATATTTTTAAAGGTTTTTACGCAGATTATTGTTTCTTTTAGTAAGGAATACTTCTGAGCAAAAATTGTAATTACTTATTTAACACCATACTTTTCAATAATTACTACATATAATCTGGATTACATAGAAGTAGTCTAATAAGGTCTTACTTATAATGTGTTATATAAATACTTTATAATTCATTAGTTCTCTAGCCTGTGAAGCTATAAAGCTGTATGCGTTTTTTCTTATGATTAACAACGAATACTTTTTCTAATTACTTGTAAGCGTTTGTGGTAAGTACTTGCCTCTAAAGACATCGCCGTATTAATATAATGACTTAAAATGCTGTTGTGTAAGAAAATGTCATCATTTTAAGTCCTTACATGGTAATGAAAGCTTTTGCTGGGTTAAAAAGCTCACAAAGAATATAAGAAAATGTCAGCATTTTAACCCCTTACATGATAATGAAAGCTTTTGCTGGGTTAAAAAGCCCACAAAGGTTTTAAAACTTTTGAAATATTTAATACTTTAAAATACGTAAGTGACCTCTAAAAAGCTTTGTTTCAATCAAAGTAGTATTTTAAAAGCAAGCTCATAACCTGCAACAAGTATTTAGTTAATGAAATTAACATTTTATAAACAAATATTGGTAACCAGGGAAATCATTTGTAAAACTTCAGATAACAATAAATGCCAGGCAACTGTAAGTTTTAAAAGTTCTGCTAAAATATCGATTAAACAAATTTATATAATCATTCGCAAAAACACTAAATAAGTACAAATATCTAAAGCGGGAAAAAATGAAGATATTTTTGAAGAAATGTTTAAGAAAAAAACCGCAGGAAATGAAACCGGGCGCCATATTGGATGCTGTCATTTCGCAATCCTCGGCTACGGCTAATAAATGTTTGCTCTACAAGTTGGCGGACTATAAAAGAGGTATTTGATATAAAGCCCGTTTTTTTCAAATCAAAAAAATATTAATGGAATTGTTTTAATACTTCACAAGGTGGTGATTTGATTGATGCCATTAACACCGGAGGACTGGTGGCAGTGGAGCAACTAATACGCGAACAATTTGGTGTTTTTATGTATAACGATGGCAAGGGACAAGTTATTAATCGTGCTGAGTTCTTACGTTGGAAATATCGTGACCATACCGAAGTAACCATACCCATAGAAGCTTCTTTGTCTATACACGATCCTTTGGGTAAATGGAAGGATCATAATGCCTGCTGGCAAATGCAATATCGAGGAGCTTTAGGTGAAAGTTTATTGCATGTTTTGATTATATGTGATTCGAAAATTCATACAAAATTGGCGAGAATATTGTTGAGAGTTTTTCCACGATTGGCTTTGGATGTTATGGAGGGTGAGGAGTATTTGGGAGCAAGTGCTTTACATTTAGCTATTGCCTATAGTAATAATGAATTGGTGGCTGATTTGATTGAGGCAGGAGCTGATATAAATCAAAGAGCTATAGGCAGCTTTTTCTTACCACGCGATCAGCAAAGAGCTAATCCGGCTAAGAGTACAGATTATGAGGGTTTGGCTTATATGGGGGAATATCCTTTGTCATGGGCTGCCTGTTGTGCTAATGAGAGTGTTTATAATTTACTAATAGATCATGATGCTGATCCAGATGCCCAAGATTCATTTGGTAATATGATTTTACACATGGTAGTGGTGTGTGATAAGTTGGTAAGGCATGAATAAGTTAAAGAAAAAGCTTTTTAAAAGCTTGAAGTTTGTTTTTTGTATATAAAAGGACATGTTTGGCTATGCTTTGCGACATCCTAAGACGCCAGCCAAAAATGGCATAGTTAATGATTCGGGTTTAACACCTTTAACTTTGGCCTGTAAACTTGGTCGGGCAGAAGTTTTTCGTGAGATGTTGGAACTATCTGCCCGGGAATTTTGGCGTTATAGTAATATCACCTGCTCTGGATATCCTTTAAATGCTTTGGATACACTTTTGCCAGATGGCAGAACTAGTGAGTTATTTAGCCAGCACAACTTATTAGAATATATAACTTTAAAAATTTCCAGATTGGAATTCCGCTTTGTTTATCATATTGAATGGTACCAAGGAGGAACATTTGGATATGTTAGATGGCGGCATAATACAACGTCTGCTGGAAGAGAAATGGAAGACATTTGCCCAAAATCAATTCTTAAAACGTTTACTAATTTTATTGGTTCATTTATTATGTTTATCGACATCGGTTTATCTTAGACCTGCACATGATGGTGATGACGATGATGAGGAGGGTACAGATTTAAAGGATCAACTGGATGTTAGCACAGAGGAAGAAGAGGCCTATGAGATACAAACTATAGCCCGCTATGTTGCAGAGTTGTGTACGATTATAGGAGTTTTAAGTTTTCTAATATTTCAACAAGGCGATGAAATCAAAAATCAGGGACTCTCAGCTTTTCTAAAGCAATTGGTAAATGAATATATCATTAGACTGTTTTAGGTTGGAACTAATGATTTCAATTTATAGTCTCATGCTCCCGCCAAAGCCATATTTCTAATCTCAAATCTTTTGATTTTGGCTTGTATACCTTTTCGTTTAATGGGTGACACTGATACCGAAGAGGCGATATTGATTTTTGCCGTACCAGGCAGTTGGTTTCTCTTAATGTTTTTTGCTGGGTAAGATAAAATGAAAGAGAAATATAGCTGTACGATTTAAATAAAATTTCCCATGCCTAGAGAGATGAAATTTATGGAATTTTCCTTTATTAATTGCAGTGCTGTTCGCCTAACTGGTCCTTTTGTTACCATGATTTATTCCATGATAACTGGTGACATGTTTACCTTTGGTATTATATACTCCATAGTACTATGTGGCTTTTCACAGGCATTTTATTTTCTATACAAAGGTCATCCTCAACTACAGTCCACCATGTTTAATACATATCAGAGTACCTGGATGGCTTTATTTCAAACCACTTTGGGAGATTATAATGTAAGCATTACCAACACATACATATGTAGCTAATAATCTCTAGTTATAAAGGGCTTTATTTTGGACACTTTTAGTACCCCGATTTAAATCAAACAACTTATCCAAATCTTTCGAAAACTGTTTTCGTTATGTTTATGATATTTGTGCCCATACTTTTGCTTAATATGTTAATTGCCATGATGGGTAATACATATGCTCATGTTATCGAGCAGTCGGAAAAAGAATGGATGAAACAATGGGCCAAGATAGTGGTAACATTGGAACGAGCAGTACCTCAGGCCGATGCAAAAAGTTATTTGGAAGCTTATTCTATACCTCTCGGACCCTCTGATGATTCGGGTTTTGAGGTTAGAGGTGTCATGGTTATAAAAAGTAAAAGTAAAACACGTGCTAAGCAACGCAAGGGAGCAGTTTCTAATTGGAAAAGAGTAGGAAGAGTAACTTTAAATGCCTTAAAGAAACGTGGCATGACAGGAGAGGAAATGCGGCGTTTAATGTGGGGTAGAGCTTCCATCTCAAGTCCCATAAAAATTGCTAAACAAAAGCTAAAAGATCCTTATAATCTAAGTGCAGTTAATACTACCGGTCAATCGAATATAACATGTGCTATGGATATGCTAAATTTTGTCAATGATCCTGCCTCTAGTACGGGTACAGCTTTTAGAGCTACTACTGCAGCTAGTGTTTCGGTTCCAGATCCTTTTAGAGAACTAGTTCTAAAAGCAGATGAACCCCCTGAAATACATGATCCACAATTTTATGCCGCCTTAAAGGAGTTGGCCAATAAGGCTTTCGAATTGGTTCAGCAGACTTTAAAAGCTCAAGAGACAAAACCTAAAACAGCTACAGAAGCCACTAGCTTAAAAGATGTTAAACTAACCAAACAACCAGAAGTAACAAATGTCACTGACACTACCGATAACTTAGCCATGCCTTTGGCTGGTAATTTGACCACACTTTTTCAGGATCCTAAAGATATGGTGGATCCCAAAAAATTGGAACAATTCTTAAAAATGGTGGCTGAGGTAGAAACAGAAGAAAGTGATGGTGGAGGACCTATATTGGGTAAACTTTCGCTAGCTCGCAGAACTAGAAATGCTCTCTTTAAAGCTCCTATAGCTAAAGGAGATAGTTCAGATAAATTGATTACCTCTGTATGGGATCAAATACCAACCGAAGAGGAAGACAGCATACCGGTAATTTTACATTTAAAGTGTATTTTATATTACCTTAATACTTTTCTTCTAAATTACTTAAAAGACGTTCGATTTTCAACAAGCCTTAGAGGAACATATTTTAACGGTGGAACAGGAACCGGAAGTAGAAACAGAAACTGCTAATACAGATGATTCACCGGAAAACTATGATGATATACCCACCGCAGAGGAGGTTCATGCCACTATGAAACAGTTTCATTTGCGTAAACGTCAGTATCAACAAGACGATGCTGCTCGCAGGGCAAAAAGTGCCAGAATGCGTCGTAAAAATAAGTTAATGAGATTTTTCTTAAAAAAAGTTTTTTTTTACGAAATATATATTTTACAGGGTCTCCCCAGAATATCAGGGTGAAAATTCAGATTATTATCAAAGAGGACGTTCAGCACCCATGAAAAAGCCTAGAGATGAGGATATGTCACCACCAGATCCCTTGGAACCTTGGAGTACCAGAGAATTGCAGAATATAAATAAAATTTTAGCTAAAAAATGAATTACAAATGGATTTACCAAATATTTATAAATAAACTAAATAATAGCTGCAAATAACAATAATTTTCATTTTAATTTTTATGATACAATTTATTTTATTTAGTCAAGTTAAGTTTATTTAAATAAGTTTTCATTAGATTAATTTGAGTCAATTGTAATTTAACCGGAACGATTGCGACGTCTGTTTCCCCGACGACCCTTACGTCCTTTGCGGCCCTTGCGTCCCTTACGTCCTTTGCGACCCTTACGTCCCTTGCGACTCTTACGTCCCTTACGTCCCTTGCGTCCTTTGCGACCCTTGCGTCCTCTACGACCCTTGCGCCCCCTACGTCTACCACGACGAGCACGAGCATCAATTTCTTCCAATTCATTGGCGTTTTCCTCATCATCATCATCATTTTCAGCTTCCATCAATTCATTGATATAATCATCATCAATCAATTCAGTATTGTCATCATCATCTAAAGGTTCATCAAAAAATACAATATCACCATCTTCAAGATCATCATAGAATTCAAAATCGTCATCATCATCCAAGAATTCATCGTCATCCAATAAATCCTCATCATCATCATCTTTAATTTCATTATCCAATTCATCGGGTATTTCTTGAATCAATGTAGTTTCATTTTTTTGTTTTTCCAAAAGATCTTTATGAACTATATCATAGGGTAGGGTAACAGAAGCAGCCAAACTGTAATGAGCAGCACCCAGGAATGCCAAGATGGCAAAAAGAAAAGTAAATGATAATTTCATTTTATATCAATTTATGTTGATTTCTTCAGTTAAAAAATTTAATAATAACGCTGTTGTTTGCTGAATACTCAACAGTTGAATGATAATTTTACAGCAATTTTTTTTATATATTTATAGAAATTTCAAATTTCTAATTAGAAAATTTCGTTTAAAGTTAAAAACATTTGTTTAAATATTAGATTTTAAATGACAAGCCTCACCAAAGACAACAACATAAAGGCGTGTTGCAAGTTGTCTGCAGCACAAAACAACTGTTATGTGGTTCAAGCTGTTGAAAATCGGTCACACGATTACAGATGTTTTTAACTGTTTGTGGAAGTTTTTAAATTGGGAATTTGTGTTAACAAATATTACATTTTTATTGCTTTAGGGTACAGTCCAATTTCCCATCCGTATTTTCTCTCAGTGTGTAATGGTTTCATTACATATTGCGTTTAGATGATCCCATTCGTACTGTTCCACACAAAATTTTGACATAACATATTACTTGTGTGATCGTGTAAAGGCTTTATCTAATAAAATAAATCACTACTACATATCGTTTTGATAACATAGAAGTACTTAAATAACGTCTTATTAGTAATGTGTTATATACTTATACTTTCTAATTCATTGGTCTGATTCTGTGTGAATATTTGTTTTATGTAATAAGAAGACTTTTCTTAAAAATGTACTGTATGTAGACTTGTGCATAAAGTGAGGAAATACCGATAGGTATTTCTCTGAAAAAATTATGAATTATTATTATGAACACATGAAAATTGCAAAACTCCTTAAGAATGCTAGAACATGTGGCCCAAATAAGTAATTATTATGAATCGTTCAAATTCGGACCCACAAAGAGCAACCTATTCGGGTAATTCGACAAGTTTTTACACAAATATTTTCTTCATAAAAAGTCTTTAAAAAAACGGACTTCAAAGGTACGGAAAGTCAATATTGTTTAGGGTTTTCCTTTAAATATAGATTTTTTATATATATCACAATGAGATAAAGATAATGGACGCAATAGTGTAACCAATGATCTAAAAATTAAAACAACCTGCTCTCCTTAAAGTCGAAGAATTTTGAAGGGATATTTAACCGATTTAAAAAACTTCACAACATATACGAGTACAATTATATATCGAGTTATTCACGATTAAGTAATTTTGGGAAGTGGACTTTATATAAAAACTATAAAATATTATTGGCCGATGCGGAAAAAATGACGATTATAAAAATCAAGTATTTAGATAAGAAGATCTGCCAGTTTCGTTTTGTTTATAATGTTAATTTTATTAAAATACAAATAATTTATTAAAATAATTTATAAAAAAAGTTGTTCACCAGAACGATTTTTGCGGCTCCTGCGATTCTTGCGGTTTTTGCGATTCTTGCGGTTTTTATGATTCTTTCGGTTTTTACGATTCTTGCGATTTTTACGATTCTTGCGATTTTTACGATTCTTACGTCCCCTAAGTCTAACACGACGAGCACGAACATCAATTTCTTTCAATTCATTGGTATTCTCATCGTCGTCATCATTTTCAACTCATTGGCATCATCATCAATCAATTCAGTATTGTCATCATCATCTCTAGGTTCTACAAACAATTCAATTCATTGTTCTCATCATCATCTGTGGTCACGTATTAAATTATAGTTATATAAACTATCATCATTTAAACTAGGCATCGGCATAAAGTAACAACCACTCTATCTGTTCTTGAAAGAGCTCATTGCCTATCTTTCATTTTACTGCTTTACTTAATAATTGAATCAATAATTTTAGATAATAAAAAAATGTAAAACTGTTATAATGCTTGAATTAGTATATTACCAATAAAAATATCTCTTGTAACCCAAATTTTCAAAAGTGTTAACATATGTTTTCAATTTATTAGTATTTACCAAATGCACCAATATAAAACAACTGCAACAAATTGATAGCTTTATGATGAAAACAATCAAAAAAATATAAAATTTTGGTGGGCCGGTATTTTCTAATATAATATTTACACAAGTGTAAAAAATCGTTAAACTTAAATTACAACTTTTTAACTAAATTAATAATTTCTGTATAAATAATCCAAGAATTTAAAAGAAAATTACTATTCAGCTATTGCTTCTCTAACTAACAATAGCATAACAAAATAAAAATTTTAACTAAGGAAATTATTTAAATAAATATGAAATTATCCGTTAGTTTACTTTTTGCCATTTTGGCTGTCATCGGTGCTGTTCAATATAGTTCAGCTGCTACTGTTATTTTGGCCGATGATAGCTTTTTGGAAGAATCCTTGCCAAATTATGATGTTAAGCCTAAATCAATGCAAGTTTTACCTGAAGAATTGGATAATGAAATTGAAGATGATGACGATGAATTCTTTAATGATGATGATGATGAGGATGTTGAATTCTATGATGATCTTGAAGATGGTGATATTGAATTGTTAGATGAACCTCTTGATGATGATACTGAATTGATTGATGATGACGATAATGAATTGATGGAAGCTGAAAATGACGATGATGAAGAAAATATCAATGAATTGGAAGAAATTGATGTTCGTGCTCGTCGTGGTAGACGTAGGGGACGCAAAGGTCGTAAGGGACGTAAGGGTCGTAAAGGACGTATGGGTCGTAAAGGACGTAAAGGGCGTAAGGGACGCAAGGGCCGTAAAGGACATAAGGGCCGCAAGGGACGTAAAGGCCGTAAAGGTCGCAGAGGAGTCAATAGACGTCGTAATCGTTCCGGTTAAATACTTCTCATTCTTGACTTAATCAAATTTAAAAATATTTATTTGAATAAAAATTAACTTTATTAATTAATTTTTGATTTGTTTTATTTACTCAACTAACTAACTAAGTAACTAACTAACTAACTAGCTAACTGGCTAACTAACTAACTAACTAACTAACTAACTAACTAACTAACTGACTAATTGACTTAATTACTAACTAACTCTCCGTGCTTTATACCTCTCCTAAAGCCCCTTCACACGAGCACACAAGTAATATGATCTGTCAAAATAATATCGTCTAAACGCAATGAAACCGTTATACATTGAGAGAACAGAGAACAAATAACAATCAAACGATGGAGACGGTTTATACGGAATTTCATTTAATATTTTCATTAGACTTTTTAAACGTAAAGTGAGCTCGTGTGCCAGGACACTTACAAATAGGGAGCATTTCAACATTGCCATGTTTTGCTATATATTACAATAATTCATTGAACTTGGAGATCATTATAAACTAGACTTAATTAAAAATAAATTATTTTAAACACATTATTACATACTTCAATGAAAAATTCCAAATTTATTCCTTTTCCTTTAAAGTTCTAAATTTATTACTTACCTTATAACAAGTCTGATTAAATCGTACCTTTTACAACGCCGGCTACAATACAGAATAAAAGGAATTTAGATATTAACATACTTACGATCCATATCAAAAATTCTCCCCCAAAAAAAACATTTTATTCAAATTACCAACACTTAACACTTTCATTGAAATACTCGTCTACATATTTTCATAAAAACTTGTATTTCTTTCTATTTCAGGTATGAATGTTTTCATCAGTCATCCTTTCTTCAACGCATACTGGGAGTTATTTATTATTCCAGAAGCATATTTAAAGCTTTCTTGATTTCATCCTTTAAGAAATGAAATCTATATGAGAGGGAGTTTACTTTAAAGCCAGGTATTTCTTTTTACAAGTATTTGTGGTCTTTTTAGGTTTTTTTTTCGTTTTCTTCATTTTATATGTGTAAATGTGATTTCATTACCAACCAAATCATGATGATGCTCGTGATGATGGCGAGCATCATGTTTGTTTTAAACCATGTTTGGCTTAACACAAAACGTTTGCTCTAAAACAAAGAGAAAAAAGTAAAACATTGGTCACGTTTCCAGTTGTATTAAGCCATCTGGCTGTGATATTCATGCTGATTACTAATTTCTGTTTTCACTTCTAATACTTTGGTTATGTTCGTCCTGTATACAATGTACGTTTTGTTCATTTTCAACAAATGAATAAATAGAAAAAATTTATATATATTTAAGGTACTTTTAGGTTTCGAAGAATTAAACAAACTCTTACACGCACTCACATTTGTAGAAATTGCCCAGCAGTGTTGTGGTGGGTCAAGGTATTTCATTTTAAATAGCAATTATTTATGTAACTTCAATTTAGATAATAAGTTTTATATGACTTTAGCTTTTATAGTTTCCTGGATATAGGAAGTTTAAGATTTTATTCATATGTAAGATGCCACGCCCCCTAATTCTATGTCTTGCTATAACCTATAAAGTAACTGTTTAACTTTTTAGTTCCTACGTTTTTCGTATATGTGTAACTGGGATACGAGCAATACGAGCTATAATGCTACTCCTGCATTCAAACATAAGACGACTAATTCAAAACATATACCACGAAATTGCAGGGTTAAAACACTCATTTATTTACACACAAACACACAAGTATTCGAACCACATAAAAATCTCAATCAAGGTGTACGCGTGTAAAATGAGATCTATTTACTAAAAATGGACTGTTAATGGCCCCTTCAGTGTTTCTATTTTATGTTCGTTAATTTTTGTATTTATTTGGGGTGCTGACGACCATGATGTCGAAACGTCAGTGTTGATGAAATGTGTTGATTTTGAAGACTGTTGTTAATTAAAGTTAAGTCACAATTTATTAGAATTTTTTCCTAAAAGTTGTTACTTTAATGTACAGAACTGAGTTAAGACAAAATGTTTAATTAGAAGATAGATTGTTGTCTATTAACGTTATATATGAAAAATTGTACTTTCAAGGGTTTAAATGAATTTTGATGAAACGTGTATTAAATTTGGAATAAAATAATAAAACTAACGTTTAAACAAACAAAAGCCATTAATTTTAATGTGGACCAAACTGATCTCATGGAAACGTATGTATATACATCGGATTTTAAACGAACACAATGTGATCAACAACATTGTCGAAAGCATTTATTTGCCCTTATCATAAATCGCAGAATTTAGAAAAAAAACAGTTTCACAAACTTTAGTATTTACTCTATATGGGAAGTGCCACGCCCACTATTGCTAGTCTGCTCATTTTTTGCCCTAAATGCTGAACGTGTAAGATGATCTGCACTAAAAATCCATAAACAGAGATAACTTACCATCTCAACACAATTATAAATCAATAGAAGCATTGAACCGTATGAGAGCCATAACCGAATTTCCATAGAAAAGAGGGAACGACAGGACCAACAGTGGCCTAGGTGTATTTTAAATCTGAACCTTCTTTAAAACACATTTCTGCTATGAAATTACTGTTTTTAATGAAAATTATCTTCTCCCTGATTAACAACATTGTCGGAAGCATTTATTTGCCCTTTTCATAAATCGGAGAATTCAGAAAAAACAGTTTCACAAACTTTAGTATTTACTCTATATGGGAAGTGCCACGCCCACTATTGCTAGTCTGCTCATTTTTTGCACTAAATGCTGAACGTGTAAGACGATCTGCACTAAAAATCCATAAACAGGGATAACTTACCGTCTCAACACAATTATAAATCAATAAAAGCATTGGACTGCAAGAGAGCCATAACCGAATTTCCATAGAAAAGAGGGAACGAAAGGCCCTATAGCGGCCTAGGTGTATTTCAAATCTGAACCTTCTTTAAAACACATTTCTTTTATGAAATTATTGATTTGATGAAAATTATCTTCTCCCTGAATTAACTTAATTTATTAATACTTAATAAAAAAATATATAAAATTATACTCACATTATAATTATTTTTCAAAGTTTTTTTTCCTTTTTTTCTGCTATTTCTTTTGGCTAGAAAAACACTATAATAAATGTCATTTTCATATGAAGTTTTTGTCCTCTTTTTGCTTATTAATTAAATTAATTTTGTTTTTCTTACAAAATTTTTGTCCTTTTTGTCAAAACTAATGAGTTGATACTAATGCGTATAATAATTTTCATTTATTCCATTTTATTTTTGGCGACGTGTCGTACAAATATGTTTTATGTATTACAGTGCTATGATAAGACCTACTAAGTATTTGAACTGGAGTCAGTGGTAAGAAGATGTATTTAGTGTTACAATAAATGTTAGTATTAAATATATAGAGGACATGACAGCTTTGGTGACAAGTACACACACACACACACACTCACGCCTCCCATTATTTAACCGTCAAAAATATGTGTATAGCCTTCTTATAAAGTGAGCATCGCTTAATATATAAATACCATGTTATAGTTTAATTCATGTACATACATATGTTGTGTAGCATAAATATGTATGAATATTTATGGTTTTGTACAGGAATCAGAGGTTTAAAAGACTATGTTTGTTTGTTTTATTTGTTTAAATTTAAGGCCTGCAAATCGGCCGTAAAATAGTAACGCCCACAAATATCATTTCTGTGATTTGTAAAGAATTCACTCTTTTAATGTTCTCTTTTAGAGTATGAGTAATATTTACGAGTGCGTCATAAGGTCGTTTAATATTACAAGTCAACTGGAAGATATTTTTCTTTTGTTTCTTTAATAATTCTTCCTTTTTTTGGCTGATTTAGAAATGGCATGGCGCTCATTAAGATAATTGTTGGCAATTAACTAAATTGACACAACATTTGTTAAGTTCCAAAAAAGAGAAATAAAGCATGAGGAATAGAGAAAACAAATTAAAAACAATATAAATACATATAAATTTATAAACACATGCATACACGTAATATTAAGAAATCTTTCAACTTTTGTATCTGAAAGTGTAATATGATTTCTGAAGCAACTATAAATTCTCCACACACTGTCGTTATTTATAACACTAGACTTTACGGTTGCATTTAGAAAATTGCAAAGGAGTTGCTTTTTTGCAAACAGACAATGAGTTAAATTTTATTTTCATAAACATTCTCTTAAATATTAATCACACATTCATATAAAATACAATTTATAATTACAATTAGCTTGTAATGTCGTTTTCTTTTGTGTCTAAAAATGTCTAACGGAAAAATCATAAATTACGCGCTCCAAAAGACGCGCCACCGCCTTCTTGCGACAATTACCAAACAATTTCTATGTCACTGTTGGTTTTGTTGTTGTCGTCGTTGTCGTCTTCGTCTACCTTTGATAATGAAAAACATGTTTGTGCAGGTACTTGCATGCCTTGCAAAAGGTTTATCTGTTAGACATATGAGTAACGTGTAAATAGTAGTCTCTCAACGTACAGCCCGTTTTATTTAGTTATTAGGAAAATTGCTAGTCTAAGAGGAAGCTTTGTGTTATGTTCTCTTAGTTTTAACTATTAACGGAAATAAATGTTACGTGGTATTTACATGTAGAATTCAAGGATATGGCTGTAATTAATCAAGAGTAATTATAATATTATAATTGTTGTTTTTGCTTAAGAAACATAGTCGTTTATAGACATCCTTAGGAATAAACTAGTAGAAAAAAGTAGAAAATTTCCTTTAAATAGTTCTGCATTTTAAAGTGTGTTTTGGTTTGCATTAGTCTCAACCTAAGATAGAAACCTGTTATTATCCAAACTGGATTTGAAAATGTTGCAAAATTTAGTTTAATCAGTCCTTCTCTTAAATTTTGAATTAAATTCATATAATATACACGTAAATGTACGTTTGGCTTGATTTGAATAATTCATATTTTTTCTAATGATTTTATTAAACAAAAAATGCTCACACATACGAACAATCCTTACAATCATTTTATTTCTATATTAATAATTCATATGATTTTATTATATTTTCACCACCTTTCTGAAATCTTTTCAAACTGGAGCAATAACAACTAATTCTGGTGGCAGACAACATTTGCGAGTTAAGAGTTTAGCTTCCTTCTTAAAAAAAGCAAAAAATGAAAATGACAAATGATCGCGTAAACCTTTTGCAAATCCAACCATGATTTTCTTAAACATTACAGGGCGGTTTATGCCAAACTGTGTCGCTAATGTTCCTGTTTCCCGCACAACAACAGCAACAACATTGTTTTTTTTAGGTCGTTAGTGTCATCGTTAAGCGTTTTATATCGTAAATCTTTAACGTCTGTGTGACTTTTGTGCAAAACAATGTTAATGTTGTGACAATCTAAACGATTATGTTGTGTGAGTGATACAATTTAGTTGTATCCACTAACAATATTCGTTTCTCATGAATAAAATTAAACCTTAAATGCTAAAACAAATAGGTAGAAAATGAGATTTGATACCTTTAAGTTAAAGTTGAAAATAAATTAAATTTTAAATATATTAGATAAGTTATTTTACAATTTAATTAACTAAAGAGATACTAGTCTATAAAGGGAGAGCATGTCCCTAACTTTCTTTACACTCTCTTGTTGTGGCTAACCTTTTGCTTAAATTTTGCTAATTAAATAAATGAAACGAAGCATTAATTTTTAATACACATGCTCACCGCATGCAAACCAAACGTGAGCAGCATCAACAACAACAACCAACTTGATGAAGGAGCACTTGTTAACAACAATATTAAATGTTTTTCTATACAATCATGTTACTACAATAATTGTGGCCAAAATGTACAATTATTCTGGACTTAATTGTTTTTTATTTTATATTATATCATAATAAAAGAACCACATTGTGGTTGCCTCCCTGACCATCGACTTATAAGCTCTCTGAAAAACAATTATGAAAGCTGGAACAGAGTAAGGACTGTGTTTTTGTTATTGGAGAAGAAACAATAATGATTGGCTGTTGATTGTTTAAAATCAATTAAGTGTAAATTATATTGAATCAAGTGCACACGGGTATAATTCAGTGATTTAAAGTTAATGCTAGTAAGAAAAGAAAATTTTTAAGAGTTTTTAAAATAAGGATAAAAAAGCTTGGAATCTTGCAGCTTAAATTTAACTTAAATTTTCTCACAGTCGTGATGACTTATTGTTTCTACTCCAGATTTTTGTTTAAAATAAATATATATAGTCTAGTCTATAGTCTAGTCTATAGTCTAGTCTATAGTCTAGTCTATAGTCTAGTCTATAGTCTAGTCTATAGTCTAGTCTATAGTCTAGTCTATAGTC
>NC_060951.1:59440372-59446542 GCF_022045245.1 Lucilia cuprina | reverse complement strand
CTATCTATCTATCTATCTATCTATCTATCTATCTATCTATCTATCTATCTATCTATCTATCTATCTATCTATCTATCTATCTATCTATCAATTTTTAGACTAAATTTTTGGTCACTTTTTATGTTAGTTTTTGTAAAGTAACTCTTTAATAACTATTGAACCAAAAATATTTTAAAATTCCCAGATAATTTCTTATTCTAATGTCATTGTCCTCTTGTTTTTAAATTTTCTCATTTAACAAATACATTAAAAATTATTTTTTTTTAAACTTAATTTACTAACAAAACTTTTGTTGTAACATTTTTATTTTGGAACAATTCTTATGACCTTGACTTTGAATATGCTGTCACGCCAAATTATCGCTTCCTCTATATTCAAACATTTGAACAGCAACTTTTCATATTCTCTGCCACAATATACTACAGGTCGTTTGCTGTAACGTTCAGCTATGCAACATATAAATACCGTTGAAGAGAGCAAGCCAGCAAATATTCAAACCAATACTCACATCTTTAACACTCATAAAGCCAACAAAACTTTAAATGATCTAAAAGTTTTACAATTTACCAAATTTACTTACTTTTTTTTTGGCTGAACAAAATAAAACAAACCCCTTCTTTTCTAAGAAAGTTGCTGCGTATTTTTTATTTGTTTGCTCCCAGAACCAAAGAAAAAAAATCGTCTAAAAGTGGGGAATAAAGTTATTAAAACACAGTTTTCTAACAAAAGTTTATTGCAAATTAAAGCCAACAAACTCTTTTTGCATGAGTGTGTGTGTATGTCTCTAACCCAAACAAACCCCACAAAACCGGCAAAAGCCAACAACTATAGGGAAAAACGGCGTGCTGGTGTATGAGCTGAGGTTTCATTAAAATAGAGGAAAAAAGTCGTCCCAAACATTTTGTATCAACTTTTTCATCAAAGTCAAAACAAAAGTTTTGGTTTTTTAATTTTGTAAATTTTTGTTTTATTTCAAATTTTTATGTCTGCTCAATGTCTCGCATGCGTATGCAGGAAGAAAAAACTTACGCATTGTTGCAAGTATACTTTCAACAACAACAATATTTAGCAGTAGCAACAACGAAAAACTACAAATCATTTATTGAAAAAGTCACCAGTTATTTTTGTTTTGCAAAAAAAAAAAAGAACAGGATAAGGAAAATATTATAGGAAACAGGACAGTGAATACAAAAGTACCCTACTGTAATTTTAAGAAAGAAATTCAGTTATTGTTAATTAGGAAGTTTTTTATTTTTAATTTTGGTTTTAATTCGAATACCGTCAAAGATCAATTAATTAGTTTAAATTTGATTCTATTCAACAATCTTGGGTAAAGATCGAAAAACAAAAAATTGCTATAAGCGGAGGGTCGATATGCATATGTAAGAATGTATCACTGAGCGTTCGTACGTGAGTTGATTTAGCACGATCGTTAAATAATGACGTAATATCATTGATCTTTAGTAATTAGTATGTTTAAATATGTTGTACAATTTTTGCTTTTACTTAAAGTAGCGTGTCATCCTTAAACAGCTGTAGTTTAAACTTTTACCGGCTTTTTCCGTCACTACACAAAAATAAATATAAATATTATTTGTATTTTCAAACAGCAACAGATTTATAAAAGTTTGTTTTCAACATTTAATTGCCAAACAAAATAACTTTTTGTTCTGTGTTGAGTTTTCCCCCAAAAAAGCAAAGTTTCTTCGTATTACTTCTGTTGCGTATGCGCAAGTGGCGCAGTTTGGTTTTTAGGTTTGGCCCAGTTTTGTTTAACAACAACATCAAGAGAATAAAACAAAATTTTTAGTATTGCGTCTCGTCGCAAAAGTTTTTGACTTTATTTTTTTTAATTTAATTTTAGTTGTTGTTTCTTATTGTTTTTGCTTTTTATGGGCTCATCTCTCAGTAGAGATTTTTTTTGAATTTGAAAAACAAAAACTTTAGTTTTGTTTGCTAAAGTTTGTTTAATAGGTTTTTAACCGGAAAAACTTTAACAGGAACTTATTAAACAAAAACAAAAAATGTTATACAACCGAAAAAAATCAATATTATGCGTAAATTTTTCATCTTTAATAAGGAAACTCAAGCTGAAATTTAAACTAAAAACAAAAATGTTTTAATTATTGCATAAAATTATGAAAATTAGATTTATCTTTTTATTTTAACAAAACATATTAAATAATCATTTATTTTTATAACCTTCTAACTAATTCCTTTGCAGATTAATTTAACGATGTTATAAAGTGCCCATATTTATGTCCTTGTAATATTACACACTTTCTTATATGAATATATAATAATCTTCCTATATGAAAAGATTTATATTTCTATTGTATGTTTTTAATACTAGAGAGAGTATTTTTATTTACATTTTTATTATCCTTTATTATCTTATATGCATGTGCTTATAAAAAGGGAAAGTACTTTTTCTTTAGATTTATTTTTAAGAAGGGAGTTCTTGTATCATTTATGTTTGTGTTTTCTACACAAATATTATAATAATTTTATGGCGTAACCATAAATATTATGATTATTGATACTTCCATAAATATTCTAAACTATTGTATTATTTATATGAGTGGTGTGTATTTGTTATCCCTCGCTACTAGTCTTCTGTTGCTGGTACAAAGACCCTTTTGAGAAATTATTTGTTTCTATTGATGTCATCACTTTGGAAGACTACAGTGGGACTAGAACTATAACTGAACTAGATCTGAACTAGAACTGAATTAGAACTGAACTAGAACTTAATTAGAACTGAACTAGAACTGAACTAGAACTGAACTAGAACTGAACTAGAACTGAACTAGAACTGAACTAGAACTGAACTAGAACTGAACTAGAACTGAACTAGAACTGAACTAGAACTGAACTAGAACTGAACTAGAACTGAACTAGAACTGAACTAGAACTGAACTAGAACTGAACTAGAACTGAACTAGAACTGAACTAGAACTGAACTAAAACTGAATTAGAACATAGAAAAACTACACTAAACTTTGGTATCGAAGATATGTTCAATCCCACTGTTGAATAGTTTCTATAAATAAGCCTAAAAGTCTGCAATGTTTAGCAATAAAAATTCCTCTGATGCTAGCATACCCCTGTAAAAATAACAAACAAGACAATTTAACTGTTTAGTCTGTCTACATACGAGATGTTACACTATCATTACAATTACATATAGACAACTGAACTATACGAAAGCATCTAGGGGTTTGTTAAATTTGTTTCTTTTTTTTTTTGAAAAACAAAAATTACTTGTACAAATCACCCACATATATATTCTTCTTGTATTGATTCGTTTCATCTATTTACACACATTTGTACTTAGAGCCAACACACTAGCAAAAAAATAGAAACTATTATAAAATTCTAGAGATAATGTCAATAAAAATCACAAACAATAAAAGGCCAAATAGATTCAAAAGCGATAGCAGCACAATCAGCTGGGGTTTTGACAGTAGTAGTAGCAGTAGCTTAGACAATGAGTATTAGATTCGATTGTAAATAAATATTTGAACAACATACTTGGACTTTTTTTCTTTTTTCAGCCAATAGTTAATAAATACACATACAATAAATATTTGAGTATGTGTAATATGTAGGAGTGGATCTTTGTATTTGTTGAAATGGATTGGTCTTCATTCATAGAATGGTATCTAAATATTAGTTTTACATTAGTAGTCGAGATTTTAAATTTGTTTGTAAATTTTTTTGGAACATTTTTCTGTTACGGAATAAGTAAAGAGTGGGGGTTGTTTGATTATTTGTTTTTCCTTTTTAAACTATTTAAAATACTTGGATTTTTATTTTGAAACTATTCATGAGGAAGGATTGATATAATGATTTGATTTATTTATAATGTTATTTTAAACAATATCCAGCACTATTTTTACACATAAGTAAGTTAAATGTGTAGTTTTGCATTCGTTATCTATGTATTTGTTAAAAACCGTTTTTTACCCTACACCACAATAGTGGGTATTATGCGTTTGTGATAAAGATTGTAACACCCAAAAATATTGATCCTAGACCCACCTTAAAGTATACCAATAGGCTCTGAATCACTTTCTGAGTCGATTGAGCTATGTCTGTCTGTCCGTCCGTCTGTCTGTGTGTCCATGTAAACTTTGTGCGTACGCTGCAGGTCGCAATTTTCAAGATAATTTGATGAAATTTGGCACATACTCTTCTTTTGTTACAGAGACGCTATTGAAAATGGTTGAAATCGGTCCATTATTTCTCCTAGCCCCCATACAACCGTACCCTCCGAATAGGGCCTTTAGGCTGTCTGTTTTTTTTTTGTTTTTGCTTCGTATACATACATATTAGAGCATTTTCAAGAGCTCTCTTCTGATATAGGAAGGTTAGTAAAAGAGGTTTACTAAACGATTATCATTTAGGAAAATATATAAATATTTTTGTAAAAAGAACTGTTTTAAAAACATTGTTAAATTGGAATTATGTTGCATTAATCTCCGTATCTACATATAAAACTGATATTTTGTATTCAAACTATTTTATATAAGTTTCCTTTTTTAAAAGGTTTTCATTATTTACTTAAAGTAAAGTTAAATAAAATATGATTTGATTTTAATTAGAGGATCCCCTTAACAAAATCTCATTAAAAATTCATTACCTACTTAAATTTAAAGTTAAAATTTAAATAAAATTTAATTTATCATTTTCACTGTTTTGTTGACATGTTGGTCCAACCATCCAACCAACCAACAATAATTTAAAGTACGTACGAGCATATTGTCATTAGTGAGGGCACAAATCGAAAAGGAAGCATAATCAAGAGAGGATTATGTAATTAGTCTGCAACTGATTGATGAATGTTGGCAAGTCTTGTTTAAATTTTTTTGTTGCCCAACCGCATTTAAATGGAAAAAGCTTTTAGCCCAAAACATGTAGATGTTAACAGGCTGAGACTGGAAACATCTCTTCTTTTTTTATTTATAAGTGGCAGCCACAAAATATGCTGTTTTGCTTTTTACATTTTGTCAACAAACTAGAATGAATTAAAATAAACAAACAACAAGAAAATTACGAAAAACTTTAAGCATGAGTATCCCATTTATGTCCTTTATCGTGCTAAAAACAACGTTGTGTCATTTGGTTTAATCTGCTGTTGTTCGTGAAACTAAAATCATGTACCTTGTTGTTGCTTAAAAAACAGCACTAAGAATAGAAATTAATTTGTGTTTATAAATATCTTTAAAAAAAGCTAAAATTAAGTATTTTTCTTTCCTCTATTGCTTATTTTCTTGTTGTCCTTTAAGGATATTTTTTCCTACTTGCTTTCCAGTATAAACATATTTTTGTTTTGTTTTCGTTTGAGCAGCTAAAGTTAAAGTTTATCAATTGTGTAGATGAATGAGTCGTTGAATGTGTGTTTGTGTATTTATGCAAATATCCTTAATTTGAAAATGATTTTTAATAGGATCGAATGGAATTAGTTTATTACTTTTAATGAATTTTTTATGTCCTCCATGTCGCCGGTCCAATACAAGTAACATTAACAATAAAACCGGCAAAATAATACATCTATTCAATATATTGTTTACTCACAAGAACGGCAACAACATCGCCATCATCCAACATCTCTTAATTTCTGTAATAATAATGTAAATAAACTCCTTAAGTGATACAAACGGGAGAAAGTTGTGGCAGTATTGCCGCCAGGAGAATGACTAGGGAGAGAGTATTTAATCATTATTGGACACATTGTGTGGTAAAGTTAATTTTCTATAGAATTTTTATTCTTTTCAATAATATAGAAAAAAGAGCACTGATTAATTTCCCTGATTTCATTTACAATGTTTTTAATTTAAAAAGAATAACACAAAATTGAAGTTTTTTTTTACAGAAAATCGGCGAATTAATGAATAAATAAAATGAAATATTAAGGAAAATTTTGTTACAAGTTTTAAATATTTTTTTAAATTAATTTTTTTTGTCTGACCATATAACTAAAAGAATTATCAATAAAAAAAATAAATCATTTGGAATTGACCAATTTCTAACTTTTAGACATGACTAAACTAAACTAGACTTTAGTTCTAGTTCAGTTCTAGTTCAGTTCTAGTTCAGTTCTAGTTCAGTTCTAGTTCAGTTCTAGTTCAGTTCTAGTTCAGTTCTAGTTCAGTTCTAGTTCAGTT
>NC_060951.1:59416531-59440272 GCF_022045245.1 Lucilia cuprina | reverse complement strand
AGATAGATAGATAGATAGATAGATAGATAGATAGATAGATAGATAGATAGATAGATAGATAGATAGATAGATAGATAGATAGATAGATAGATAGATAGATAGAATGTTATTTAAAAAACAATATTTTTTAACACATTTAAAATTATTATTTTATACAGCAAATTTAAACAGCTGATCCGCAAAAAACACAAATACTTCCTAAATGCTTAAACCAACTCAGGGAAAACCCAACAATTTCTTAATAAAATGAAAATACAAGCAACAACTTGTTCCAACATGTCGTGGTTTAATACCAAGAATAATTTTAAATCAAAGCGCGTAAATATTGCAAATACACTCGAACAATAACAATAACGCCAATTGTGGTAATTTATGCAAATGGCTTTAACAATACCAACCAGACCAAACCCATCGTGAGTGAATGAATTAAAAAAATTTACATGAAGAAGCGAACAAGAGAAGCTTAATCTGCAATTGAAAGATAGAAGAAAGTGGATGGATAAAGATGAAGATGAAAAGTTCATAAAAAATAAAATACAAAACAAATATTATAAGCCAAAAAATAAAAAAACTCAAACACAGCAGCAACCACAATAATAAGAAATTTATTTTTTTCAAATTAAAGCGCGAAATAAAATTAATAAAAATCCATAAGACAATTTTGAAACCAGACGGGTAACTCGAAAAACCATTCAAATGCATATTTATGGTACAAAAATGTTCATAATGTTGGTTATGGAGCGAACAACCATAGACATCATTTAGTCTATGGAATCTGTAAAATAACAAGGAAGAAGCTTAAGGAACCAGATTATGAAAAAGAAAAAATCCTATGCAAATGAGTGGCGAACACACATACATACATATTTGTTTTAATAAAATCTAAAGGCATCTTATAAAAACACATTAATACACTCACACACACATACTTAACAGACGTGGATACATAAATTCAGCATAAATTTATGAATCCTTGCAAGTGTTACTTACAAGGATTCATAAATATTGTTGGAAGCAAATTAAAGACACATACTGAATAATAATAAAAATAAATTTTATAGCCAAAAAAAATGTATATATAAAACATTTATGGTGTAACTAAGTAAGTACTTTTATGCAAGTTAAAATAAGAATACTTATTACAAAATGAGAGAGTGAGAGTAAATGTATCTACAATATATTTATTTATTATCAAACATTCATTCATTAATTTTATTTTTATTAAAAGGTTCTAAGATTCGGATTCTTAAGGAGAATTTAAAATTTAATATTTTAGTTAAAAATAATTTAAACTAACTTTTTTATTCTTATAGTTAGATTAGAAAGTTTCTGCATACATTGAGCAAAAATGTTTTTGGAAAACTGTTATTACAAAATTCTGTTAGTTCGTTTTTCGTAATATTTACAAAGATTTCGTGTATTATACGAATTTTACAAAATCAATCCAAACGTGGAATATTCAATTTTTTTTAATATTTAAGATTTAAGGTAATAAATTAATTTCCTAGACCAAAGACTAGACTATAGAATAGATTATAGTCGAGACTAAAGTTTTAGACTAGATTATAGTCAAGACTATAGACTAGACTATAGATTAGACTATAGACTAGACTATAGACTAGACTATAGACTAGACTATAGACTAGACTATAGACTAGACTATAGACTAGACTATAGACTAGACTATAGACTAGACTATAGACTAGACTATAGACTAGACTATAGACTAGACTATAGACTAGACTATAGACTAGACTATAGACTAGAATATAGACTAGACTTTAGACTAGACTATAGACTAGACTATAGACTAGACTATAAACTAGACTATAGACTAGCTTATATAAAAGTAGTAAATTTCCAGTTTTGTCATAACAATAGAGAAACAGGAAATTATTATAATTTTACACTCTTTTATGTAAATTTTCAAATATTCAAAATTAAACTTAAATATGCTGGCAGATCTTGCTTGTGAAGATAAAGAAGCTGTACACGTTTGTTACATTTTTGAATTACTTGTTAGCGATTGTGTCATTGTGTCATTGTCATTGGAGGCAATCCAATGACATCATTCTTTAAATAATGTTATAGTGCAAGTAAATTTTAGCATTTTAACTCCACACATGGTGATACAATTTTTTGCTGGGTAATATTAAAGAAATTTAAAATTTCAGTAATTTCATATCTTACATTTTCACCAGATTCAATTGTTTTGATTAATTTTGTAAAGAATAAATTTGATTTGTATAAGTGTGGTCTACCATTTGGCTAAAACATTCATATTTTATGAGAACTTCATACCTGAAGTATAAAATACATAGTAGTTTTGCTGTATTGCGGAAAGAAGAAATTTTGCACAAAATTCTATGGAATAGATTGTGCGGCTAACCGAAACAATTAAGGAAATTCGCATAATGCGGAAAGGTATATTTTATGTTTTAGTTTTGTAATAGCAAAAACTTGTCCCAAAAAAAAAGAACACAAATGATACATGCCGGAGTTGGACTGAAAGTTTTAGGAAAATAAGTTTTGTATATATGAAAACATGCAACAAAATTTGTGGCAATTATTTATTTTCAAAAATAATCTTTTGCTATAACGACAGACAGCTGTGTAGAGAGACGTAGATAATTTTGATTTAAACATTTTTCAAGGTTTGTAGTCGGTATCTTACGGGAGTGTAAAAGACAGTTTCATTTTGTAGTCAGTTTTTAATAAATTGTCAAGAAGTTTGGTGACATTGTTATGTTGCTGCTGTTATTGCAACTTTTTGTTGTATGTATGTAATTTTCTGCTGTTTTCTATAATTTAGTAATTTTTATTACTTTTTTTGTGTAAGTGGAAAATAATTGAAAATACGTGTTTTGTCTAGCTGCAGGATATTTCAAGGAATAAAAATATGCAGTTATTATGATATTGTGTTGATATTATTATATTTATAGTTATTGCAACCATAGTATGTTATTCAAATAATTTATGCAATGATTCTCAATCATTCTGAGGAGAATATGCAAAAAAAAGTAATTACAGTGAAACACTCGAAATTCCAAATTTCCTAAAAATCTTGTAAAAGGTTTCCTTCTTTAAAGGTTTCTCTTCCCAATTAAAATAACAATGTTCATTTGTTAAGCTAAAAAATAAAAAAACTAAACAAAATTTCTTAAGTCATGTTGTGACTCTCATCTTAAGCTAATTTAATGAGTTCCCATCTGTTTGGCAACATGTTAAAAACATTTACCTAAACATTAAGCTCAAAAACAAGATACAAATTTTTTTATCGCTTCAGCATTTTTTCAAAAAAGAAAAAAATGCAGATTCTGTTTCAAAAAAAAAAGGAATCCCTTTCCTTTTTCTCTATCCCAAACAACGATGATGGTGTTGCTTGTGGTAATTTTTAAATCTTTTGAAATTTTTCATCATTTATCATTTCATCGAAACATCAAACTGATGACTGACATTGAGCGTCTGTGTCAAGACAGAAAACGCCACCAAACAATCAAACCCATCATGCTTCCCTCTTCCTCCTCATCATCCATAAACTTATGCACGCAACGTCGTTTACCGCACACGCACATAATGTTTTGTGAATGCCACAAAATGAAGCAAGTAGCAAAATGAATGAAAGCCAAATTTGTGGCTTTGTCACAATTCGCTAAGGGATTGCTTTGGATTTTTTTTTTTTCATAATGAATGACTCGCTGGCTGACTAAATGACTTGGTACTCCTAGTCAAGAAGAGCAACCTTTTGCTGGTTTTAATATAAATCTTAAGTATTGTTGTATATTCGCGATATAAATTACTCTACACTTAAGTGGGATTTTTAAGATTTTTATCGCCTTCAAGTCGATTTATGTTTGTCTTGTTGTATTTGTTGCTTCTTAACAATAATATATCTTTTTTTTGTTTTTTTTTTGGTTGATCATTTAATGTTTCAATTGCTTATATTTAAATATATTTTTTATAAATTTGCCCTTAGATAGCTTTGTACCTAACCTGTTAAGCTTTTAGAAAATGAAAAATATGCCAATTCATTTAGTTGAAATTATCGCAACAGGATATCCGTTTTTTTCTATTTCTATACTAAATTTCCTTTCCTGTTGTATTGTTAATACGACACTTCCTTTGGTTGTAGTATTTTACTGTTTTGGTTTTTTTTTGCGATTAAATTGTGAAATTTTTTTGATTAATCTTTTTAGATAACCTTTAAATTATTTCCAACGTTTAGTTGTAAAATAAAGTGAAAATATGATTTTAAGCTTTCCTTAATGACATTTAGACACAAATTACTTTTAAAATGAATTGCACAAATGTATCATTTTTATCTGGAATTTTTTGTTTAGAGGTTTTTGCTGCCATGACAAGCTTAATGAGTTTTAAGTGCTTTAAATGATCTTAATGTTATGAAAGCATATGTTTTATGGCATAAATTTTAATAATACATATATAAGCAAAGTTAATTTTGTAATGAAGACTAAATGCAATCATTTAAAAGGATATAATCCTTAGTATTAAATCGTAATGTTTTTAATAATATTTTTTCTAAGGTTTTATAGCATATATGTATTTTTTCTAAGGTTTTATAGCATATATGTATTCAATAAACAAACCAAGCTTAAATTTGTTTTAAATATTTTTCTGTATAAGCTAAAATTTACGACAACTTTGACACCTGACACCTGACATGGTCCAAAAACTCACATAAGTTTTAGATCAGAAATACTGTAAAGCTCTTTACACATTTATTTTTCCTGTAATCAGATTTAGAACATTTTTTCGACCCGTTTCGAAAAGATTTCAGATATTTTAAACATATTGGCCAAAGATCAAAACTTCTAATTGGTTGGAAACTGGGTATTTAAATAAGCAACAATTTAGGGACACTGTAGTGTCATTGTGTACAAACTTTTGTATCCTAGTCGTTCGAAAAGGAAAGTGTCTGAGATAGATATGTTCTATAAAGATAGATTTGAGTGTGGTTAACACTTTCAAAGATTTCGAAAGCACTAAAGAAATCCAGCAGAAGCAATGTCAAGCCAGACATGGCGCTGCAGGATGACATTTATCTTGATTTAAAATTTTTGGTTTCTAAAGTTAGGTTGATTGGAGGATGTATACTACATCAAATCCGAAGAAATACACATATGCCTCCATAGGGCCTGTTGTGCGCTCTTTATCGGAAAAAAAGAAACTGAACAGTACGTAACGTAATTCCTAAGAATCTTCCAATCTGTTTTAGTCAGGAATGTTATTTCCGTAATAACATCACTTCCAAGATACTTGGATTTAATTTCGACGAATGTCTGGCAGTGGCAAAGAAAGTGCTACAGAGTTTCACTGTCCTCTCCACATGTTCTACATACGTCCGAATCCGTACGTCCAATTTTGCATAGATGTGCTCGTAATCCTCTGTTTCCACTCAGGTAGGTTTTTCGTCTTGCTTTCATCAGGGTCACCTTTCATGGATCTTCGTGGTTCTACCCACTGTTTCATTATTCCTTGTGGGATTCTCTTACCCATAGTTTTAGTTCAGCTTTTGTCGCGTCGAATGGCTTTGCGATTGTCAGGTTAACTGCTTCGAGCTCCCTTTCCTTTATAGCTATTACAATCGCCATTTTGTAAGCGACTACTACCGAACGGGCTGGTTTGATGTGAACTTTCCTCTTGGAGATTATATAGTTAAAGTTAGTTAGTTAGTTAGTTAGTTAGTTCGTTAGTTAGTTCGTTAGTTAGTTTGTTAGTTAGTTAGTTAGTTAGTTAGTTAGTTAGTCTATAGTCTAGTCTATAGTATTGTCTATAGTCTAGTCTATAGTCTAGTCTATAGTCTAATCTATAGTCTAATCAATAGTCTAATCTATAGTCTAGTCTATAGTCTAGTCTATAGTCTAGTCTATAGTCTAGTCTATAGTCTAGTCTATAGTCTAGTCTATAGTCTAGTCTATAGTCTAGTCTATAGTCTAGTCTATAGTCTAGTCTAAAGTCTAGTCTAAAGTCTAGTCTATAGTCTAGTCTATAGTCTGGTCTATAGTCTAGTCTATAGTCTGGTCTGTTATCTAGCCTATAGCCTAGTCTATTGCCTAGTCTAGTCTATAGTCAGGTCTATGGTCTAGTCTCAAGTCTAGTTGATAGTCTTGTCAATAGTCTAGTTTATACTGTAGTCTTAATTCTTTATCTAGTCTAGTCTATTCTACAGTCTGGTCGATAGTCTATTCAATAATGTACTCTGTAGTCTAGTCTGTAGCCTAGTCCATATAATCTATATAGTGTATTCTATAGTGAAATGCTACTCTTTGCCATATTATCAGAAAATCAGTTCGCTGATATCTCAGATTCTTCTCGAAATATCAATGCATAGACTCCCTCATTCTCAAGAAAAATATTTTGCATAAAAAAAAAATAAAATGTATAGTGGAGCTCAAATATTTTATTTTTTTTTTTGCAATTGTAAACCCCCGTATTTGTTTCCTTACATTTTTGGTGCATATTCATCTTATTCAGTACAAATGCCATTTTATTTATTTTCACAGTAAGAGAGCAAAAATACAAGAGAGTGGAATTTTGTAAAACAAAATATTTTTTTATGTTTTATTGCTAGTTTTTTTTTTATTTTTTTTAAATTTTATTTTTGTGTTTCTGTAATATTTTTTCACTATGGTACTTACATCAGTACAAGAGTAAAGTGAAAACGTAGCATGAATTTCCATTAAAATGTTTTTTTTTTTTTTTGATTTTTTTTGGTTTAATATATAAAAACAAGAAAAATATATGAAACCTACAACAAAAAAATTCAGACATTAATACATACAACTACGTTTTAGTATATATAGTATAGTATTGAGTTCAGTTGCTTTGGTTGCCATTGCATTTTTGCCAATTGTTATTGCTGGTGTTGGATATACATACATATATATTTTTTTGTATCCTGAAATTTGTTTTTCTTTTTATTGTTTCATACTGCTTGTTGCCTTCTCATGCGCTTTTCATTGTATTTTTATGGTTGCCAAAGCAATGGACCCGCCTTCTTTTGCACAAACGTCGTAATCATTATTCACCTATTGTGCTATATGCAACACATAATCACTCTTCCATAGTCTGCTTTACCAATCTTTGAATGGCAGACTCAGCTGACGTTTCTTTATAGGTTTCATTTTACCATTTCTACTGTTTTGCTGTAGTATAAATTGGTATTTGGTTGTAAACTTGCAAGTAAATAACTTTTTTTGTTTCTCTTTTTAGAGTGGGTGGCTAAATATTGCTGTTTTTATTGCATTTTGTTGCTGTATTATTGGAATAGTGAGGAAGAGACACTACTCTGGTTTCTCTTTCTCAACTCTCTGGTCAGTTTAGTAGGGATATTTTTTGGTTTTGTTTTATTTACTAGTCTCTCCACCACTGGTCTTGGGATTTTGGTTGTTGTATTTTGTGCCACTTACAAACTGATAGTAATGCTCTCAATAATGATGCTGGCGTTTGTTAATGTTAATGTTGATGATGATGATGAAATGAAGTTGGTTGTTGGTCTTTATCAATATCATCATTATCGCCACATAATGTTGCATCTTTTTTTTTTCTTGTTGGTTGCTGTCTGTCCTGGGCAACGACTGGAATTAATTTATTGCTTTTTATTTAATATATTGCACTGACTGCTTTTGTTGGGGTTAAACTAAATGTAGTGAATTTTATGATTAAAGGTTGTTTTTTTTTGGAAATTTTTTAAAAAGCGGTTGAATTTTTAATTTCGATTGCTCCCTTAAGAGACTGACACTAGCTTAGTTCCGTAAATGGGTTGGAAGTAAGTTAACCCCTTTTAGGTATTCGAAGTCAATTTAGTGATGCATCTCTGTCTATCAATGTACCAATTTACTGCACTTGATTCTTTAACGAAGTTTAACTTTTAAAATAAATTCTACTACATACACTAACTAAATAATAAAATTCTATTATTTTATATGCAAATATTTTCAATTACAAAATTGTTTTCACACAAAATAATGCATTTTCAATTGATGTTTTTATAACAGCTTTACACATGCCACGAGTAGTATGTGAAGCAGAAAAGGAAACATTAAAAAATATATAGAGTCTTAAATAATCTTAAAATAATACTTCTACTATATAGAATGTTTGTTTACCTGCCGGAAATCTTAAAGTCAGTTAAGAAAAAAATCAAGCGTAACAGCTGTGTGCTACGTTTTATTTTCGGTAGACTCAACTGAATTAATGAGAATTTATGTACATGGAATGATTGGGGAGGGGAAGTTGATGGAGAGAAGAAAAAAACTCATAAACTACAAATGTATTTTATGTTTTTTTTTTTTTTTTTTTTTTTTTTTTTTTTTTAACACATAGGTACATATACATATTTAGTAAATAAGTATTAGGAGGGTCTTATTAAAAGGGGTTCAAAATTTGTACGCAAATTTATTAGAATTTTTATGCCCCAATTGACGTTCTATATGCGAAAGTATGAAACATTTTGTATTAAGATTCTTAGGAAGAGAGTAACTGCTATGCTATGAAGAACTCAGGTGGAAATTTTTGTACATAAATGTGCCGGTACATGCACTTTGCTGAAGTACTCGAACTATCTAATCATTATTTAAAATGCAATCCCCATCATCTAATGACCCATTACAGTGCATTCTTTAACCTCTTTAAGCCCGCGCAACCACACTACTGATATGGCACTCAGGATCTCAGGATCCCTCTTTTATGAACCGATAATGTGACAAAGGAAATACGAATTTCCAAAGTCAATAAATTCCACATAGTCGCGTAGCATGTATCAGATGGCAACAGCACCGAAGAACTTCTCTATAAAATGTCATACTAAATCAGTACTTATGTCCAATATATGGAGACTTTCCTGATCGTTAACCAATTTATTCAGGAATCTAGCATATACTGCTTTGTATACAGACCTGTTGAAAGAGAGAATTATCCAACCCATTAGGTATAGGATATATCAGTCCTTAAACCAGCATTCTCTGCCCGCGATTTTGGGTATTAAACCACAGCCACTACTTGGATCCCGAAGGAACCTCAACCAACTGACCAGCTAGAACAAGTCCTGCGGGCAACTGGCCACCCGTAATATCAAATTATCTGGTGCTCTGATTAAACCCCATGTCAAATCATTCCAAGGAAAGACCGAGGAAACATTAGATCATCACCAGTTTATAGTCACGGCAGACTAGAGGTACTGGTAGCAACTCTGTTCCCCGGGATTGCAATACACCAAGTTGAAGATTTCATCAAGGAAATATGTTATTTTGATGAAAGACCCTCATCTTGGTTTTATTGCAATCCTGAAGAAAAGTTGTGTTCTAAATGAACATACCTATTGTCTGCCAGGGTACCACGAGAATCAGTAGCTCGCTGTGCAAAGTTTTGGACATTGTCTGGTCCCGCTTATGGGATAGTGGATTAAAAGACTTATGCGAGGTAAAGTCTACAATTCTGGATAAGTTCGATGCTGTTGCTGAAACATTTGATACCTCACAGAATTGTGAATATATGACCAAGCGTTGGTATTAAGTGCATGTGATACAGGATGAATATAGGAGTATGCGGACCTTATCCACACGTATATTTAGAGAGATTTTGTTCTCTATGAGTGTATCCAATGAACTAGAAGCCTAGCTGTATGTTGATTAATAATAGGTACCAGTGATACCATTCAATTGTCTTTTTTTGTCCATGTATATTCAGGGTTATCTCTGTTCATACTATGGTTATAACAGTTGTCAGTAAGAACAAGCCTTGGATTCGTATTTCGGTCTAACAAATACATTTCTAGTTGCTGTGGACGTCGCAACTGCTTGCGATTGATGTCAAATAAGCAACATAATAAGTTTTTAGGAACCATCCTAATATATACAAAATTTGTAGGTAATCACTTTAGGAATGAATATATGAAGTTACTCTTGCAATACTTACTATTGCAATTGTTTAAGTAACAAATACAGTTTACCCTGTGAATTTTTTTCTTAATTTAAATATTATAAAGGCGAATAAAAAGCAAAACCAGGATAATATTGTCAGGCTAGTCTAGACTAATAGCACCCTACAACTGACAGGAATAGGGATTTTTTTTAGTTATGCATCGATAATGTACAATATGTACTAATGCTGAGATAACGTCCCTTGAAGTTGACGCACTGACAGACATCGTTAAGTCGAATCAAAAAGTAATTTTAAGTTAATTGGAACATCGTCGGGTAGGTGTGAATCCTATACTTTTGTTTATTATAAACAGTTTTTACAAATCATAATATCCTACGCACTATAGTAATTCAACCGTAAATGTATCAAAAACCAGGAGTTTTCAATTTTTAGGTGAAGATATCTTGAAGAAGAAAGGAAATATGTCTATGTTAGGCCTTTAATTTAAAGCTAATAAAATGGACTTTGAGATGGCAAATAAAGTTGTCTTTGCGTTGTTAGAACGTCTCAGAGAGAGCTATAAATGGCCTTTATTCAAATTTCAGGACACATCAGAGAAAATATTATGTTAAATGAAATATTATAAGAATAACATAGACCAACATGAACAAGAAAAAAAGTTGAAATCCAGAGACCCTATTGTATTCGAAAGGATTAAGCGGCACTGCATCCGATTATGTCCTTTGTCAAAAAAATAAAGATATATTCCAAAGTTGGTTTTCCAAAAAGGAAAACTCAAAATACTTTCTTGGAAAGTAGTCAATAACATCACTGCAAAGAAAACTTCTAACTACATTTAAAATATTCTTTATTTTTATAACATCTACTTTTTAATTTCTTTTTTTGTAGAAATCATTTTCTTTTTGCCTGTCTTAAAATAAGGCATAATTTAAAAATTGGCATTTACTTAAATACGCGCATACATATGCAAAGTGATAAACTGTAAGTACTTCAACACACATGAACAGTATGTAAAAGTATGATAAACTCTATAATTTTCCAACAGCTAATAAATTTTATTTTTAAAACTCTTTTAAATCTCTGTCATAAGAAATAATTCCTTTGTATATACAACATTAGGTAAACCTTGGAACAAATAAATTAGTACAAAAGAAATTACAAAAAAAAAATGCTTAAATACTTACAACCAAGACATACATACATAAGTAACTGCGATTCTACTGCTACAAATACATATGGGTAAGTATGTAAAAAAAAAACAAATAATTCACAAGTTTTATTTTTCCATTTGGCAAAATGTGAAAAATTAAGACATTCTTCCCATTTGCGCTCATTTGCATAAGTAGCAAACATTCACCACTTTTCCGTTGTAACAGTACGAATAGAAAAGTGTGAGTTTTTTTTTTTGTTTTTTTTTTGTTGCTGTCGACAACTGCTACAACTAAAATTTGGTTTTTGTTGCTGTGGGTGCTTGCTGCTGATGTTTTTTTTTTTTTTAAATCTTGTATATTTTTAGTATTTTTGCATAATGTAGTCTCAATAAAAACATTTGCCACACATGTGTTGGTTGCACGCTATCAAGAAAAACAATGGAGCAAATATTCATACTTATTTAAATATTCACAGATTTTCATACTAAAATCACCCCCCACCCGCCACTTTCTAGTTGCTTAAAAGCTTCTGCACTTGAAATTCAATTTCAATAATGAAAAATTTGACTTTAATTAAAAACTCAGCAGTAAAATCATTAAATGTTAAAATAAACAAAATGGAAAAAAGAAAAACATTAAAAATTGAAAAACACTCATACGTAAAAAAAAACACACACATCACAATAGAAATTACTCATACGTATGTGTGGCATGGTTTTATTTTAAAACAAAATAAATTTAAACAAAAAATGAAAAGAAGAGGAATATTTAATGTCCGACTATAGAATGTCGCTGCCCAAACCCGTTATATTTTTTAGGGTTTTTGTTAAAAAAAAATATTTTTTTTAAAGCCAAATACGGAAATCATGTTTTTTTTACCAACAGTTGCTGAGCCACGGAGAGTAAGGTTTAAAAATGTTTATAATGAAATGAATGAGAGTATGGTTGGCTTTGTATTTCCTGTGGCGACCACGACTTAATTTAGCATCCTGTTTAAGCATATTGTTCATAATTTTACTACTTAAATGATGATTACTTGTGTTTTTTCCTTTCATTGGTAACGCTCGAAAGTTTTATAATGTTTCTATTCACACACTTATTCTAGAATGATTGATTTTTATTCCAAAGTTATTTGTTATTTGTACTCCTGATGATCTTCGTTCTATTTCAATACTTTGTATTTTATCCAAAAGTCAAATCCGTTTCTATCTACAAAAAGAATCAAGTAATTGGTATTTGAATTAGTCTAAATGGACACCACAATAGTTAATTACTTGATTCGAGAACGTATCTTTTAAATACAAAAAATCTTATTTAATCTTAAGAATTTTTGGATTGATCTAATAATATGGATTAAACAATGTAATAGATTTCAAATATGATATACATTATGATATTGCTCGCTCTGTACTTTTTCACGAAAAACGTGAAATTGAGTGATTTTACTATCGAAAATTCATCGAAAATTTATCTAATGATTTTTTTTATCTAATGATATCTGCAAGAAACCAGACAACAAAAACACATTGAAGTACTTTCAAAGGAATTACATTTATCACCACTTCAAAAGTAGCACTAGGTGATTTTTTTTACTGCCAAAGAGGCGAAAAGAATCAAATTTTGTTAAAAATTTTTAGAACATGGCTTTAGTTCAATTTTTGAGTTGATTGCTAAATGCGTGTAATTTATTTATTTATGTTAATATTATTTAAGTCAAATTATTGGTATTATATAAAACTGCAATTTCACTTCCTAATAACTTCCAAAAAAAAAACATAAAATTTACTTCCCGAGAATGACATCAGATGTAGTGAATTTGGAATCAAATAAAAAGGACAAGTCTGACAAGTCATGACAAGTCTGTGTTAAAATCATCACTTCTTTAGGTCTTTTTTAAGTATTTCCAAATTCTACTCGTTTTTTTTTGCTTTTTTGGAAGTTCTAATATTACTGGACATATGAAGTTATTATACAGAAAAGGAATTCAGTATCTTGTACTTGAAACAATATGGAGCGGTGTCAGAATACTTTTACTAAAATCAAGTACAACATAAAACACTTAATTTAATAATTTTTTTTGGAACTTTTAATTTTGATTTAAGCTCGAATGCATACTTGATATTAGATAGAAATAAGATAGATTTAAGAATTTAAAATATTGAATTAATTCCCAAAAATATATAAAGTAAACGCATTAAGGTGAATTCGTGTATTTTCCGTTAAAATACTTATTTTGAAATTCAAAGGATGTATAGATCCTTATGTGTATAGTCCACATCAAGGGCCTTGAACGCAGTCCTGGTATCACTAGTATAATTTCAAAAAACATATGTTTATTTTAATGCAATATATATTTTGCATAATCCTAGTAGTTAAGTTTCAGGATATCATCAACAGCCCGATATATATAAAACTCTTATTTTTTATACCGTATACTACAATAGTGGGGAGGGTATTATGTGTTTGTGCTGATGTTTGTAACACTCAAAAATATCGGCCAAGAATCTCTTTCTGTATCGATTAAGCTATGTCCGTCCGTCGTTCCATCCGTCTTTTTTTTTGCATGTCAACTTTGTGTACACGCTACAGGTCGCAAATTCAAAGATTGTTTTATGAAATTAGGCACATACTCTTTTTTTGTCAAAGACTATTAATAACGGTTAACATCGGTTTATTATTTCGCTTAGTCCCCATACAACCATATGCTCCATATAATTCTTGATATACATACATAAGTCTAATAATACTGCCAGTTTTCGTACTTTTGTTAATGTTGTCGAATCTATATGATCGGGCCCTATTTGAACTTAGACCACATACAAAGTCCCCTTCCAAAAACTACTTGAAGATGAAAATTCACTTTTAAACTCTAGTGTCGCTATAAAATTCTGCATTAATAACTTCAATGTCTTCGTTAATCGCTCTACTAAAATGTTAACGAATAGGGCCATTTTTACCATTGCCTCTATATAACTCCTCTTTTGTGGCCTCCGGTAGGTTAGTGGTTAGTGTTTTAGTCTGGTAGACCAGAGGTCGTGGGTTCGATTCCCACCTGAGGCACTGGTTAAGGAGCGCACAACAGGCCCGATAGAGGCCTAGGTGTATTCCTTCGGATTTGATGAACTAACTAACTAACT
This sequence comes from Lucilia cuprina, assembly GCF_022045245.1. Taxonomy (NCBI): domain Eukaryota; kingdom Metazoa; phylum Arthropoda; class Insecta; order Diptera; family Calliphoridae; genus Lucilia; species Lucilia cuprina. The sequence goes on along the minus strand of NC_060951.1, from coordinate 59,426,081 downwards.
CCTCTTTTTGCAAATAATAAAAAAATTATTAAATAGTTTCAAAATTGAGGTTAAATGCTTTAATATTAGAATAATAATCCACAATACTAACTAATGCAGTGCATTGTATGGTCGGCCTTGTACGACTACAATTCCCCACTTGATAATAATATTTTTCTTTGAGTTCTACAAAAAATTTAAATGAATATAAATAAACATATTTAATGTAAATTACATTTAAAAGATAAACAATTTTCACTAACAGACTCTCAATTATATGTTTTATATTAAAAAAAAATCATTTAAAAATAAACAAAAACACAAATATAATTCATTCACAACTTTCTCTGTGCATTATATTTTGTTTTACGAATTGAAAAAAATAAAATAAAGGCGAAAGGATTAAATGTATTTAAAAATGTTTTGTTTATCTAAAGGGTTTATTTACCTTGTAATTAAGTGATTTATAATGTTTTATTTTTTTATTTGGGGTTTTTAACAACACCTACACCTACAAGTATTAACGCTTTTGTTTTGAATTCCATAAATCGTATGTGACTTTATTTTTCTAATTTAATATGACCTTGAATAAATTTGTTTAATTCTAAGTTTTTGTATACTTTTTGCCTTTGTTATTGTTTTATTGTTTAGTAGACTTTTTAACCTAGTAAAAATTTATTTCAAATCACACAAAAATTAAAAGTTTTTCTTGTATTTTTGTTTTGGAGTTGTTTGGTAAAAGAAAGAAAGAAATGAAAAAGACAAAAAAAACTTTAGCAAATCTTAACTTTGTTCATTTGTTAAAGTGTTAAAATGTATAGTATACATACTATTATTATTATTGTTGTTGTTGTTTTAGCTGTTGCTAACGCTTTGTATGACGTCATTGTCGTTTTCATTACGTTACGTTTTGCGTATGTTTCAACAGACTATGTATAAGGACGATGACGACGTCTTTGTTGTTTTCAAAACACGATTTAACTTTGAAAACTTTAGTTTTCAAAACTTTGTGTTTCTTTTCTTTTTCTTCTTTCTAAGTTTTTCGCTTGTTCTTCTTCATTCTTTGTTGCCTGTTTTATTGAGCTTTTTGTTTTATTCTTCTAGCTAGTTAATAATAAAAATTAAAAATAAAATGAAAAAAACAGCAGCTGAAACTTTTACGCCAAACTGTTTTCCAAGAAGTGGGAATTATATAAAAAAAATTTTAGGAATATGTATACTAACACACACACTTACTCATTTTCTGTCTCACGAAAATTATATATTGCAACACTTTTTGGCCTAATTTTTGCTGCTAAAAATTAGCCCAAAACTTTTTATTTTTAAAGTCTAGAAAGTTTGTTTTATACTAAAATTTATATATATTTTTTCTGTGTTTTATGTTTTTGCGGAATTACAACAATAATGAAACAAAACGGAAAAACTTTTATAACTTTATGGAAATCAATATTTTTAAATATTGTACAAGTGTACAGGATTTAAATAATCTTAAAATTTAGAGTTAATTAATGCAAACATAGAAGAAAAATTTATTAATATTTATTTGTACCAAACAAAGCGTCGCGATGGGGAGCGACAAATTCACAAACTCCTTATTAGTAATATCAGTGTATTGACAAGTCTTGAAACTAAAATTTTCCATCATTTTTCTTTTTATTAAAAATCTTTTATTAATTTTTTTTTATTTAAAGTAATTTCTCAATGTTTTTTGTATTTAAAGAGAACTTTTGATTTAGATTTTTATAGCAAATGTTCTATAGAAAATACCATTAACTTTTTTAGTGGAGTTGAATATAAAACCTGCAAATAACTTTACGTACAATTGAGAATAAAATTGTTTGATTTATTTTGCTCCCTTTGCCAAATTTTGGTTACAGAATTTTTTTGGGGTGATTTGTTATTTATATTTACTTTAAACTTGAAATTTCAAAATAGTCAAATATGAATATTTGATAATATCAATATCAGACTTGGACGATGCATACTTTGCAATACGAATACTAAAGTTTTGCTAAAAGAGGACCTTTCTAAGGATATAAAAAACATTGCTATCGACTTTTTTGATATATCGACTATGGACAAGCTTAGAGTTCAGTTACCAACATTTATATTAGCAGGACAAGGGACTTGCCAGCTACAAGTGGGTAGATGGTAGTACTAACTAACTAACTAACTAACTAACTAACTAACTGACAAATTAACTAAGTAGCTAACTAAGTAACTAACTAAGTAACTAACTAACTAAATAACTATCTAACTAACTAACTAACTAACTAACTAACTAACTAACTAACTAACTAACTAACTAACTAACTAACTAACTAACTAACTAACTAACTAACTAACTAACAAATTAACTAAGTAACTAACTAAGTAACTAACTATCTAACTAACTAACTAACTAACTAACTAACTAACTAACTAACTAACTAACTAACTATCTAACTAACTAACTAACTAACTAACTAACTAACTAACTAACTAACTAACTAACTAACTAACTAACTAACTAACCAACTAACTAACTATCTTACTAACTTACTATTGGTCCATTGTTGGTTACACTGGCTAAACTACAGACTAGTCTTCTGAATAAGTCCTACTGTTCTACAGAATAATGTAAAGGCTAATTTGCAATCTATTTACTGACTAGTTAAATAACTACTTACCCATTGGTTTATCTATTATCTAGTAGTTATATTGACATGTATACTAAGTTGTTGAGTCCATTGACTAGTTTCTTAACGAACTAGTCTATAAAATAGTATATTGATTCCTCTATAATTAGTAAATTTTTTTACAACAATTGTTCTGTGGACTTTTCTTTTGACTACTTGAAAATACTTTATAACAAAAAAAGGTCCTAATACGTCATGAGGTACTGCAGTAATAATATTGTTATCAATAAGTACAATAGTATTTAGTTTTCCATCCCAGATAAATGCACAATACACGCTTAAAGAGGTTGAGCGAAATTTTTGGCAGTTTTTAAAAACAATATTTAGGGGAACACATATTATATACATATAATGGATTTGAAGCAACATAAAAACAAGTATTCTTTATATATAGAGTGGTGCTAGTAAAGGATAGTCTTTGCATCTGAATGATATTTCATTCGTGGGAGGAATAGAAAAAAAACTGATCAGGGAAATTGGAGAACAAGCGGTTATTCAGAGAACTTATAAATATTGAAATAATAAAATTCTCAATATTAGGTAGTAGTTCAAAAAACAATTTCTGTATAAATAAAACATGTGAAGTATCCAGTCAATATTCGATAGCCATTAAAATTATTAAGGAATTTTTAGTTCACCCTCAAAAGCATTTAAACAAATCGTATAAAATTATTTATGAGAGACAGAAACATTTACTAGTAAAGCAAAAGCCAAAAGAGTAGTTTTCTTGTGATGATTTCGGAAATTTTTTCATTTAAACTTGACTTTTTCCCCAATATTTAACTTATTTTTAAAATAAACACTCATGCATCTATATATATCCATATATACATATCTTACTTTCATTATATTTTACAACAAAATTACGCAAAAATATTATGTGAAAATTTTAATATGTCTGAGCACGCAACGTAATTTTAGTTTAATTGGGTAATTATGCGCGCATGCAGAGCAACATCCACGAATATATTTTAACATTAATATAAACAATGTCTGGCTAAAGGTAAAAACCTAACAACTACTAGGATATTCCTCTTAGTTTTGTATCTCTAAATCCTTTTAAATGCAACTCTTTCTTATATGTGTTATGTGTTTGTTTTTGACTTCAGCATTATTATGGTATATTAGGGAATAAATTTACTAAGGATTTACAAACGATTTTTTAGCTAGACAAAAAATAATTGCAAAGAAATGTATAAAAAATATATATTTACAGTCAAAAAAAAAATGTTTTTAGTAAAATGCACAAAAACATACTTTTCACATTTGCTGACAGTTGTCGTTTAATAAAACTGACATTTTGTTTTTTAAATGGCAAGGGAAAGAAAATTGTTATGAAATGCGAGGGAGGTTAATAAAAAATTTTAGAAAAATTATATTGGACTAGACTATTGACTAGACTATAGACTAGACTATAGACTAGACTATAGACTAGACTAAAGACTAGACTATAGACTAGACTATAGACTAGACTATAGACTAGACTATAGACTAGACTATAGACTAGACTATAGACTAGACTAAAGACTAGACTATAGACTAGACTATAGACCAAACTATAGACAAGACTACAGACAAGACTATAGACTATACTACAGACTAATTTTTATATATGACTTTTGTATTAATCCTCGTTAATAAGTTAAATTTATATTTTCATAACATATGCATTTTTTTATATTTTAAATATTCTAAGAGTGGTAGAGTTACAGTTTATTTTTATAAGATCTTTTTGTAGTAAAAGCAAATATTTTTAGTGCAGTTAATTTATGACTAGAAAGTTTGCTGTAATTTGTTTGTGCCACAGAAACATAAAACTACTTCTACTACTGAACAGAAGGAGTAATTAATAAAAAAATACACTGAAACTAAAAAGCATATGAGAAGATACATCTACTATACAGAAAGATATTTACATATCTAGACTATAAACAACCTTTCTTTCATATTTTCTAATTTTATATCCAAAGGATATTAATTATTTTAAAAAAACATACACACATAAGTATATCATATGAAAATTCTTTAAAGACAGTGAAAAAGATAAATGTTTTTTACATTAAGTAAATATTTGTGTCTTAAGACATCAAATACGGATTGATTTAATTGAAAAGCAGCAAAAGAAAGTGAAGTTTTATTTTACTCGTTAAGAATTTTGTTCATTATGCTCCTGCTACTTACTTTCTCTTGAAGCTATATGAAAATTTAATTAAAAAAGTCTAAAAACAGGAAAAAAAATTTACCCGCATCTCATGTCAAATATGTTTTTTTTTTGTTTGTATGTGAGTGTGTTTTAGAGGCAAGTTCATCTACACATAATTAAAAATATCTCTCTATGTATGTGAATGTGTTGCTTGCATATAGTCATTCATCAGTAGATGTATGTATTTTAGATACCGACGCATAAAATTAAAAATCCTAAATCAAAATTTGGAATCTCATATGAATTATGTTCATGTACCTCAACTCTGGCATATGTTAAAATATACAAATACTTACATACATGCATAGTATATATGGATGTATGTACATGTTGTTGATGTTAATAAACTCTTCTTTTTTTGTTTACCAGGACCTCCCAACAAAACCTGCAAACATATGAACATATCCATAGATTTACATGTTTGTTACATACATATATGTGTATATATATCCATATGTAAGTAAGAGTTTGTTTTATTGTATTCTTTTATTTAATCTATGTGCTGATTTCTTTATTTTTCTATAATTTTTTCCTCGCAGCGGAGATCTCAAGGGCATAGTGTCGTTTTTGTTGAAAGGGTTACACAATTCATTCTACACAATATATGCGAATTGTATTTTAGCTCATTATCAACCAAGTCTGTAGGTTCACTTCACATAATCATACACGATACAAATACAAACAAAATGTAATATTTAAAACTGTGAAAAATCATATCCATTAAATGTTTTGCTTTAAAAATTAAAAATGTTGCTTTTCTAAAATATATCCAAATTTTAGGTAAATCTAGAAAATTGTAGATAAATTGTTTTTATAGGAGTTTACTGAATAATTATTTTGTAGATAACCTACGATAAATTTTCTCTTTATAAAAAATTTTTGATGTAGAACAGACTAGATCAGAACTAGAACATAACTAGAATAGAACTAGAACAGAACTAGAATAAAACTAGAATATAACTAGAATAGAACTAGAACAGAACTAGAACAGAACTAGAACAGAACTAGAACAGAACTAGAATAAAACTAGAACAGAACTAGAACAGAACTAGAACATAACTAGAACAGAACTAGAACAGAACTAGAACAGAACTAGAACAGAACTAGAACAGAACTAGAACAGAACTAGAACAGAACTAGAACAGAACTAGAACAGAACTAGAACAGAACTAGAACAGAACTAGAACAGAACTAGAACAGAACTAGAACAGAACTGGAACAGAACTAGAACAGAACTAGAACAGAACTAGAACTAGAACAGAACTATAACAAAAAAGTATATAGATAATTTATATATTTTTCTTTAAAAAAATTCCTAAAAACTTTGTTTTATATAAATTTTTTGATATCATTTTAAACAGATTTAATGAGCCAGTTAAACGGGGTAATTTATCTTTAACTCCATTTTAAAATAAATTGCCGTTTTGTTATTTTGAATAATTTGAAAATTTCGTTTTCAAAATTAAATAAAAGAAAACGTTATCAGCAAATTTTTTTATAAAACTTTCACATAAGAATTTAAACAAATATTTTCTACACATTGAAAACTGAATGCTACACATACATATGAAAAAATATTTGTAAAAAAATAGCTCGTATGGGAAAACTAAAACTCATATATCATTCATATTACACTGTTTTTGAAGAAGGGTTTGTTGTCTTTCACTCTCCACTCCCCTATTTTGGATTTTTTATCTTTTTAAGCACAATGAATAAGATGATCTATTGCCTACCAGTATCAAAATTCATTTTAAAATCGTTTTAAAATTAAAAGATTTTAGAATGAAAAAAAAAAAAAAACAAATCACCTTGAGCCAGTTAGTAAGTAGTAGAGCTTCGTGTTAAAGTAGTCCTGTTTATCAAATATAAGCCTTTTTCCAATTTGTTTATATTTTGAGTTTTAAGAAGGCATATGACAAGTTGATATTGAGTGTGTATTGTTTTTGAAACAAAAAAATGTATAGCGCTGCTGCTGTTGGTGTTTTTGTTGTTGTCAATTTATTTTTTTGTTCTCTGGTTCAAATGCATGGTTTGGGTGGGGGGTTGGTTCTTTGGCATCTTGATTTGCTTGTAATGTTAAAGTGTGGTATACCACCGGTTTTTTCTGTTTGTTTCGACAATAAGTGTCTCAATCCGGGTACCTTATGTTTTTGTTGCCTTATCATTTAATGTTTTATCTTAACTCGTTGCTTGTGAGCGGGACAGGCATACGACTATAAGAAGAAACATCTTGTGTTTTGTTGTTGCTTCATCTACTTTAATCAACAATAGATGAGGAAGCACTTAATGGAAACATGAACAATTTTGACATTGATTACAGAGTAAAAAGTACACAAACGAACTTATTCTCATTCCAAAAAGACCGTTATTTACATGGAGTAAATATGTTAGAACAGTGGCGACAGTTCCTAAAAGAAATAAAACATATGTTGTGATTGAGAAATTTTCGTTTTATGAGAAAATTTTCGATAGATTTGTTTTTATAGAAAATTTTCTTTTCATAGAAAAATTTTCATAAATTCATAAATTTTGTTTTCATAGAAAATTATAGACAGACAGACGTACAGACGTACAGACAGACGACAGACAGACGTACAGATATAAAAAAAAAACAAAACATTCATTTAAAGCTCTTTAAATATTTACAAATTTTGCATTTAATAAAAATTTAACTCTTTTGTTTTTTATACAAAGTTTTCATAAAAAACGTATTCCTTCTTCTTGCTGCTGCTCCAACAGTTCATCTTGATTTCTTTCTTTCGTTCGTTTAAAACAACTTCATTTCAGTGTTTAATTCAACCCTTATCCCGAAATCATAAAATACACAAATAATTTACAATAGAAATTTATTTATATGTTTAATACACATTGCCAATCTGTTATATGAGTACGACGTCCTTTTTAAACTTTAAACTTTTGTACATGTGCGTGTATTTTTTTTGTATTATTTATGAAAATCATCGTCATCAACATTCTTATCGGTTTCCCAGGGCTGTAGTATTACGACTGCTGAAACTGCTTTCTACCGTCTGCCTGCTGCCATCTCATGTAAATATTTACAACCAAAAGCTTAAGGTTGTGATAATTAAAATTGTATCCGTTTTATACTTATTTGTGTATTTAAAACTGAATAAAATATAAAATGTATTCGAAAATATATTTACAACCCTTTCCCTGCCTTGAAAATCTTATCCTGTTACTCTTGTATATATGTATTGGCTTAGGGCTTATGGCTTTAGCCAAAAATATTAGATTTTATGGTTTTAATTTTTAATAATTTAACTGCGTGCTGAATTTTATTATAATCACGAAATACAGCTTTAAATTATTTGTTACACGTTTTATGTTCTTCTCATGTTGTCTTTCCTTGACAATTCTCTGTAATTATAATGGCATTTTTGGCAATTCAGGACATTATGTTTTTATTTTTTCTTCTTCCGCAACGCTTTATTTTAAAAGCATTTTCTTTTGAAAAGGATTTACGACTGTTTTGATGTTAATGTATTAAAAAAATATCTTGAAAATATTTTGGTTTATTTATTAATTACTCATTCTAATTCTGTTATGTAAACACTATCTATTTGATAAAAATGATCGATTATCTGCATACATAAGTCGTCTTTTACTACGACATGTACATGTTACTTTCGAAACGATCAAGTTTCCAATCTCTTAAAGAACAAAAACCAACGAACTCTTACAAAAAGCTTTGACAACCACTTTTTTATGATTTCCAATCTGTGATAACTCCTCGCACATCTGTTTCTCTATAAAATCCTAACAATTTTATTGTTTTCGATACTCCTAAACTGCTCCACGACTAATATATAAACTTGTTTTTGTTGTTAAATTTTTTCTATATATTTTTTTTTTATTTTTTTTAACATCGCCTATAAATATTTAAAAACATCCGCTTATATAGTTAATTCCATTATTCTGGTGACACCAACATAAATTCCTAACAAAATTTTCAATAAAACTAAATACAAAAGGAAGAAAAACAGAAAAAAACAAACTTTTAAATATACTTAAGAATCATATTTCCCATGATAAAGTGTGTTAAGTGTACCCTTAAGGCCAGGCCAGAAGTTATGTAGGAAAGTAAAGAGAGTAAGAAGCTTAGATGAAAAGTCTGATAAAAAATGTACACTAGGAAAAATTTAAGATTTTTTGAAGAAAAAATCCTAAGTATGTCCATACTTTTGAATACATACCTACCAGTTGAAGTAAATACTCTTCTTACGAGTGATGTAAGCTGCTTAAATAATGTGCTGCATAAAAAGTTACGACAATGACTTTTTTGCAGAAACATATTTTGTATCAATGACAATCTACGGTATATTTCTTCCGTTCCTTTTTGTTATTGTAATATCCTTACTGTGTTCTTAGGTGTTGTTGTCTTAAAAGGAAATATGGGAAATATGAAGTGGTTTTCTCATAAAAATTTATTACTTTTATTATAACAACAGCATAAATATTTGTGTATTTTGTATTGGTGAATATGGGAGGAATCTGTCTGTTGGCTGGAAATATCTAAGGGAAAAATCAAAAGTTGTGAATTCTTTTGTGGTTAAATTTTACTCAATAAAATCTTGGGAATCGCATTCTTACAGGAATTACTTGGATAGATAGATAGATAGATAGATAGATAGATAGATAGATAGATAGATAGATAGATAGATAGATAGAT
>NC_060951.1:59379014-59416431 GCF_022045245.1 Lucilia cuprina | reverse complement strand
CATACATACATACATACATTCATACATACATACATACATACATACATACATACATACATACATACATACATACATACATACATACATACATACATACATACATACATAATTGTTTAAATATAGTAGAGGCAAGATATAGTGTTAAATGCATTTTTATGAACAAATAAATTAAATTTTATTCTCTTAACTGGTGTAGGGTCGGCTACTCCCGACTGTAGTGTCTTACTTATTCTGTATTTTTTTATTATTGTACTTTTATTTGTTGTAATATTTCAGCATAAATTTACTCCCTTGCACTTATATCTGGCATCTATATGAAGTATAAACAAATGCCTACTAGCTATAAGCTATAAGAACAAGAAAGTCCTTTTAATCTCTACTTACAAATGCAGACAAAACATGAATACATTCAAACAAGCATTTATGGTAGTATCATGATGATGATAACAATTTGGTCACTTAAAGTGAAGCAAATTTATTTATAAGCAGTTTTTTATCCGAAACAAGACATCATTTCCCATTCACTTTTCCCCTTATGAATTAAAAAGAAAAAAGGGAGATTTTGTTTTTTAAGCATGTTATTTTTTTCCACATACACACTTGTCGTATGTGATATGTATGAGTGTTTTAGTAAATTGAACTAAATGTGTTTTTTGATGGTCATGTTACATAATTTTTATATCTCGAAGTAAATCGTCAGAGTTTGTTGTTTTTATGTGTGTGTGTTGGAGTCTTAATCATGTTTTATGTAGCGTTACACATTTTTAATGCTTTTGGCAATGATTTTTTATCTGCTAAAATTTTTTTTTTTGCAAAACATTTTTTTTTCGTTTTCTTGCTGCTGATTGTAGTTTATGTTACAAAATCTTTCTTCAGCTAAACTTAAGTTATTTATTGTTGTTGAGTGTTAGTATATTTTGAGAACGAAAGTGTATTTCTTTGTAATTCTATGTAATTTCATTAAGTTGTGATTTCTTTATGATTCTATTCTATTGTCCATTTTTTATAACACATGTCTGTCTGTTTGGTGTTTTCTTGTAGGGGTTTTTGATAGCAGTTTTTTTGTTTTTGTAGTGTATGAGTTTGTTTGGTTAAAGTATGTCATGTGTAACTTTATTTGGCACTTGAACCATCATAAATAAACAATTACACTAGTAATTTCACTTACACTTCAGCCAAATGGGTTCATTAATAACAAATGACTAAAAGATATATATCTACCACAAATACATTTTTGTGATTCAATTTTGTTATTTGTTTAAGTTATTTTTTTAATATTTTGAAGAAAAAAATCTTTTTACACGGCGATGACATTGGAAGCATATAACTACCACGCTCTCTTACAAATAGGAAGTTAGTTAAGTACTTACTACGATCTAATGCAAAAGTACAATTTCTGTGGAAAAATTCCTACGAGAATACGACTACTGTATCTATAATTAGTTTTCACAAAACATGCTTTTGTTGGAGTTATCATTAGAAGTTCGTACTTGTATATTATATTATTCCGAAGTCATTACTAGATACCTTTTAAGTAATGCAGACGGTAGGTAGTATACAGAGGGAAAAACGTGGTAGAAGTGTACCGAAATTGATACAATTTGTTGTCAAAAGTGAGCTTATCACTCATTTTCTTTTAACACGTGGATGTGTATAAAGTGTAAATAACATACAGTTATCATTTTGACAACGCATCGTTGTCATTGAAACAACACATTGTTGTCATTTTGTTTACAATTACAAAGCAACATTCTTTTTGACAATATTGCGTTGTCACTTTGTTAACACAGTATTATTTTTTTGTGATAACGTCGTGTAAGTTTTTGTTTTTGCGACTATCCATACATACATTGACAATGGTTGTTATTGAAAAATTATAAACGGTTTGGTGTCAATTTGGTACTAAGCGTATATAATTTTAAAACCTCTTTTTCCTCTATATAGTCATTTAAAATATAATTGTTGCTGAGAATATGTCGATGTGTTACAAACACTGATTTGAAAACAGTTTACCGTCAGCATTATTTAGAACTACTTTAGCAATGACTTTCATTTAATACTAACTTCCTATTTGTAAGCGAGTGTGGAAGTACTTGCCCATGATATCATCGTGTTTAAATAATGTAAATTGTTTCCATGTATATACAAAACTTGATTACCAAATCATTACTAGACTAGTTCTATGAGTGTTATTTAATAAGTGAAAACATCACAGACACCTTATCAAGTTTTTGTTGTTAATTTGTTTGCGAGTTAGAAATTGTGTACTTGACGCTTAATTTACAAAGCGAAATTCATGGTTTGTATTCTCGCTAGCTCTTTTTATTATTAAAAAATAAAAGAACTTACTCAACAACTTCTTTTTTTTTTTAAACGAAATGAAAATTACTTCTTTTACTTCCTATTTGTAAGCTAATGTAGAAGTACTTGGCAATGTCATCAACGGGTTAAAATAATGTAAGTGTTTCCTATTTATATACAAAACTTTATTATGGAATCATTACTAGACTAGTTCTATGTTTGTTATTAACTAAGTGAAGACATCACACCATCACACCTTATCAAGTTTATGCTGTATGTTTTAAAAAAGATTTCTTAAATTTCAACAACTTGTCTAAACGGAAATTATTCTCTTAGTCAAAGGACATGTTGTTCAAGAATTACAACAATACTTTAAAGTATGTATGATTCTTAGTTTGTTTGTCTTTTACCAAGTAAAATATGTATATGTATATAAACAAATAACCCCAAAGTAAATAAAATTAAAACTCTTAATTTCCACAAAATAAGCAATTAGCTTAAAAAACTTTACCTTAAGTGTCCAAACAAAGTGACTGCTGTTCGTTTCACAGACCAGCAGACATTAAGGCAGACAACTTGAACTCGTAACAAAATCCTTTTGTGTATGCGGCAAATGCATTTCAGCAGTTGTTGCTAAAAGTATGCTGCAGAAAGTAATAAACACAGAAAAAAACTAACAACTAGAACAAACAAACAAAAATCAGAAAAAAACGGACACTTGATTTTACTACTTAGAATGTTTGACACTTTTTGGCACCACATCATCAACAATAGCAAAAAAAAAAAAAACACACAACAATTACTACAAAACTACTTATTTTAAGTTGTACAAAGCTTTTAACAAAATTTGTAGTAAAAGGAAAAAAATTGCACTAAAGTTTTTTTTCTATTGAAAATAATGATAGTAACACTTCCTGGATTTTTGCTTTTACAAAAAGAGAAAGCTAAAAGGAATCTAAAATAATAAATTCTTTTAAAAGCTGTAAACTATATAATTACAAATATCTCTCTCTTTAAAGATTACACTGCTCATATGAACTGTTTCATTGTCCGTCTTTGCCTAACTGTCTGTCACTTTTCACTCACTCACCTACGTGCTAGTGTTGTCATTGAGAAACATTTTCAAAACTATTTTGAGACAAGTGTGAACAAGATGTTTTTCTAACTGGTGGTAAAAAAACAATCCATTTAAGTACAATATTTCCTTGTTATTACAACAATAAACTATTCTACACTTGGTTGCTGTTACTGTTGTTATCCTTGAAACTTCAAAGTCATTTCATTTAAGAAAAGCTTCACAACATTCCTTTTACAATTTTCATATGCAACAATACTATTTCATGGCTTACCATATAGTAGTAGTTGTTGTTTTTGTTGTGACATAATTAAAGAAAGAAACCCTTGTCAAGTGATTTCCTAGATAATATTTTCCTAAAATAATAGTTTTGTCCTGCCCAAACCATTGCATCCAAACCAAATGACTATCTATATGATAGACATTTTAATGAAAGCCTTTAAGATTTTTCTTATGTCATTTTGTTGTTGTTTTAGTTTTGTTATGTCGTCTTGTCATTTCAGTATTCTATATTTTTACCTGGTCCAGGTGTTAGTGTGTTAAGGCATGAAATACAATTTATAGAGAAATAAATGATTGTTACTTTTACCCTCAGCCCGTCCGCCTCTCTCTTTCTCTTACAGTTAAGTATAACAATTTTATTTTTGTATTAAACGTACTTTAAAATCTTATATTTATGTAAAGTAAAAGGACTGTAAGTGTTTTGTTGTTAGTAAGGATTATTTATGCAACATGTTGAAACAGTGAGTAACGAATATTGTTTATATTTGTTTTCTTTTTTCATTTCGTTTATAACATAGCAATAGACCCACTAAAGGAGGGATTAAGAACCGTTACCTAGGTTACATCTGTGTTAAACCGTTAACTAGATATAAATTTTTGACATTGTTATTAGAATGTTTATATTGGAATCATATGTGATTAATTATTTTTTAAATTCTTGAAAATATTTCACTTTTTATTACTTTCTTATATCATTCTTATATCTGAATAAACATGAGCTATGCTTTTTAGTGGACCTGTTAAATGATTATTTAGGTGGACGTTATATGGAAGTTGTGACCAATTTGTGAAACGATACACATTTACTTTGTATCGGTTGTATCGTAGTATGTTGTAATATTTATATCCTACACCACTTTAGTGGGGAGGATATATTGGGTTTGTGCTGATGTTTGTAACGAACAATAATATTGGTCCTATACCCACCTAAAAGTATACCAATTGGCTAAGAATCATTTCCTAAGTCGATTTAGCTATGTCCGTCCGTCTGTCCATCCATGTAAACTTTGTAATCAAACTACAGGTCGCAATTTTGAAGATACTTCAATGAAATTTGGCACACGATCTTCTATGGTATCGTAGACGAAGCGTATTGAAAATAGTTAACATCGGTTCATTATTTCACCTTGCCCCCATACAACTGGACCCGCTGAATAGGGCTTTTAAGTTTATAATTATGTTTAATATAATCGTATGTCGACAAAAAGCTGCAAAACCAAGTTCTATACTAGCCTTGATAACCCTCATGAACTCTATAATTATATGGCCTCATTTGACCTTAGCCCCTATAAAAAGCTTCCTTCAAAATTTGACTTAAATGTCCACAGTTTTATTCAACAATAAATGTCTTAAGTATATCTGAGGCAAGGTACAATTCAACTTTAATGTGTTATTTTGAAAACTTAATCAAATTTTACATTTCGTACCAAGTGTAGGCTATTATATGATCGGCCTCTGCCCGACTATAATTTCTTACTTGTTTAATAATTGATTTGTTTTTGTATCAACAAATTTTATTAGAAACATTTTTATAACATACAACGCTACAACGATACGACATCAATTTTGAATTGGACAATTATTTTTGAAAAAGTTATTAAAGTAAAAATCTACTTCCGGTAATATGTACTTTTGTATGGGGGATATGAGAAATTTTGGAGCGATTGTTATAGTTTTTTACACAATTCATCTTTGGACGATAAAAATAATGTGTGATAAAAACTATTAAATTATCTTCTGTAGCTTCTGAGAGAACTACTCAATAATATGGAAAAGAAAACTTGGAATCATAAAATTTGTCCTCAAATTTTTTATATAAATTTGAAATTCATATAAACATCTGAAGACTAAAAATACGTTTGTGCAAAACAGGCGAACAAAAGGGACATTTTAGTATACATAAAATACAATAATGCGTATATATGGAAACCCTTAGAAGTTGGACATTAATAATTTAGAATAAAACAAAACCCAATATTAATGTTTGGGAATTGTTTCTTTTTTGCCCTTCACTATATAACTAAGAAAATAAATTTCACACAGACACTCTGTCTATCACTATCACTCATCATTCATTGTTAGATATCAAGCATATGTGTTGGAAAGTCAATTTACTTTAGAATATTTACTAGTTTTTATTTTGTATTCAGCAAAAATATTTAAAGTCTGGAAAATTTAATGCATAAAATTTATTACTAAGCTAAAGACAATCTTAAGACAAAAAACCTGACAAGATTATTAGTATTCCAAAAGTATAAAATACAAAAGGATTTAAGGAATCTTATATGTCTGTCTATACATCATACTGAAATCTTAGTAAAAGGTATATTTTATTAAATTATTACAAAAAAAACATTCAATTTTAAGATGAATAAAAAAAAATTTTTAGACAAATTGCAGAACAAAAAAAAAAAGAAGAGTTATTTTGAAATGCTTTCAAAAAATATAATTGTGTTAAAGCTGTAATTTAAAGACTCTTCTAGAAGAGTATGGTCTTTAGAACAGTTTTTACTTTTCTTTTATCTAACTTTACAGCTTTTCCTTTTTTTCTGTTTGACTTCCTTTAAATTTGCTTCATTTTAAAGGAAATTATTTTGAAAAAAAGAAAATTAAGAGCCACAGACAATTATGGCAACACATTGGAAAACTAATGACTTTGGTTAAACCATAACTATTAGGACAACAACTACAACAACAACTTCTAACATATCCTGTTTTTTCTCCTTTCTTCTCCAAAACTAAAATGTGGTTAATTTGTTTGAATGTTTTTGGGTGCAAATACTTTGAGAAAATACTTAAAACCAGTGTAAAGACCTTAAGTCTTTTACGTTACATTAAATGTTTAGCTATAACTCTTTAAAGACCAAAAAGAATTAACTTCATATACAAAATTAACAAAGAAGACACCAAATAACATTAACATTTGCTTTTAAATACTCAAACCATTATGCAGGAAAGACAGACATTCATCCTTCACCCTCCATCCAAATATGTATCTAGTTCTATTTATTTTGGTGTGATTCTCAAGATAAAGGGTGTTGCTTACAAATGTTAGAATAAGATCCTTTATGTTAGTTCTTTTGATATGGTCCAAGGACCATATAAAAATTTCCGAAATTAATTAAGTAGTTATAGTTAAAAACAGATAATTTCTTTGGATATATCATCCTCAACAATGAAGTGTAATCAAATCAGGAGCGGATCCTACTCAAATGATTAGGGAGGAAATATTTTTCTTATTTTCTTTTTATTCCCGCCATCAAAAAATATATTGATTTTGTCATTCCGTTTGTAGCATATCGAAATATTGATCAAAGGCCCACAGAAGTACATATATTATGAATCCTTATTAAATTCTAAGACGTTCTAGCCATATCTGTCCGTCTGTCTATTGAAAGCACGATAGAGTCCGAACGGAAAGAGCTAGAGTGTTGAAATTTTTCACAAATAATTCTTATAGGCAACGATTATTTGGTATTGTAAACACCCCCTTACAAATGGCGCCCCGAAAAGTAGCTTTAACAGTCATAACTATTTCAAAAACGCGAGTATAGAGAAGAAATTCGAAAAGGCCTCTTTTTAAAGTATTTGACTCTTTGAACACTTTTTACTCCGCAAAACATTGGAATCAATAGAACATATTTGTATCTATAAACGATGCACCCTTTAGCAGTTCCATTTGACTTTGCAAAACGTTTTGCATGTTAAACGCTAAAAATTCAAGATGTTTGACTAAAATTTGAATTTTTAGCCAAAAATAAAAGGAAATCCCACGTAATGACCGTAATAATCGTAGTTAATTAGTCAGACAACGTCGTCATCTATTCAACATACACAAAATTATATAAGGGTTGTGGGAAAAGTTTTGGAACAAGAAATTTATAATTTACTTTTTTATTCAAATAGTTTATTTTATGAAATTTCAGTGAAAACATTGTTTTATAGACTCAAGTCAGGCTTGACTTTAGGAATTCTAAGTCAGTAATCTGTTAAAGTGGCAGTTTTACTTCATACAATATGTTACAACTTAAATATGTTCCTATCCCAAATTAGTTACTCATACGCTCTTTCAACTTCAAAAATATTTACATAATACAAATTATTAACTATTCTGAAAATTGCTATTGTTGACTTTATTCTTTAGTAGAGTATTATAATTAGTTAGAGTATTGTCTTCAAAACTCTATGGCCCACCTTCGTATGAACCAATGTTATAGTCAAAAGGAAAATGTCTAGAACTTTTAATGGATGATGACGATAATGAAAATACACAACAACTATACATTTTCAAGTATAATGAAGTACATTTATTTTTGACTATTGCCGGTACTAACTCCCCTACCCTCTCCTTAAACAACAAAGCAGTAACATTATCAGGAAACACAACAATAAGATATAAAAACGGAAATGTCTTAAAAGTCAGACTCAGTACTCTTGTAGTTTTGTACACTCTTATCTGCCAGTCGAAGGAAGAAACATGTTATGAACGCTTATGCCACCACACTGTCTGCTCGTATTATGTGAAATTGACTAAATGGCTGGCAAGTAGTTGTAACACAACATTTTATGACTTTATCACATTTATTTTAAAATCGGCTATCATACCTTTAAATTAGATTGAACTCCTACTCATTTGTTTATTAGTGAACGCCATCATTATAAGGATACTTGTATAAACCCTTTCTTTACTCCAACTCCGCTTTAAAGGAGTTGTCTAGTATTTTGTTTTTTGGGGAAGTAATTGTAGTTGATGGTATCTTTAACTGCCAAAATGTGGTTAAATACTTTTTGAAGGTAGTAAATGTTATGGGCAGCATTGCATTCTTTACATTTTCGCGCAAACAGATTTTTTAAATTGTTATGAATGTCGTTAATAGAGTTAATTTTATCTTTTCTTTATTTTAACCAAATGGATAGACATAATTAGTTACCTGATTTACGTAGATTGTATTTAAACAAATCTTACTAAACTGAATAAAAACTGAACTAGAACTGAACTAGAACTGAACTAGAACTGGACTAGAACTGAACTAGAACTGAACTAGAACTGAACTAGAACTGAACTAGAACTGAACTAGAACTGAACTAGAACTGAACTAGAACTGAACTAGAACTGAACTAGAACTGAACTAGAACTGAACTAGAACTGAACTAGAACTGAACTAGAACTGAACTAGAACTGAACTAGAACTGAACTAGAACTGAACTAGAACTGAACTAGAACTGACTGAACTACAACTCAACTGAACTCGAACCTTGTAAATTGCTTCAAATGCTATAGTGTAATTTGTTACTTGGCAATGAAAGTTTTTGCCGGGTGGCATAAATCTAATAATGATTATTTCCGTTTTGTAAACCTAATTGTTTTAAATAATAATTTCAAATAGTGGTCATCCTTTTATTAGCATGTTTTAAATATGTTTTAATATTTGCGTATGAAACGCCTTTTACAAAACAATTAACTGCATTAAAATACACTTATTCAATTAAACGTATTCATATTAATTTTCCTTCTTGTATAAATGTATGTAATTTGTATGAAACGTATAATTATTGTGTTAAATTACAGTGCATTAACTTTAATAAATACATGTCTTTGTATACAAAAGGACATATACTTTCATGTATACGAGACTTTAACTTACATTATGTTCTCACTTAATTGTCCTTGTTGTCGTTACACTTAAGGATTTTTGGTCAGAACGTGGTTCTTATTCATGCATAAAGAAGCAACAACAAATAAACATGCATGTTTGCATATGTGTGTTTTAAGTGCCGGTCATTTTATTCAACAATTTGTGCGGCCTCATAATTATAACTTCCGTTTTGGTTGGGTTTTTGTTGTTTTAGCTTAAAATGCTCTTGTCTCTACATCCGTTAGTTATATGATTTTTTTGGTTCCGTTGCAATAACCTACAAATAAAAGGTACAAAGACTATTAAGTAGCAAGACAATAACAATAACAAAACTTAATTTGTATACATACGTTATTATTTGTATTTGATATTCATATTGTATGTATATGATTTTGTTGTTGTTTCAAACACCTAATTCAATTGTAAAAAAGACGCCTAGTAAAGTTTGTTTGCCTATCATACAATTACTACTTATACGTATGTGTGTTCGTATGTGGAAACCTTGTATCCTGTATATAAATGGAAGTAATTCTTTAGTATAGACTATTATAATTACATTTTTCAATTTGCTTAAGAACAATTTAGTAGTAGCAGCATTTATTGTTTTATTTTGTTCATTTGTATGTTTGCTAAAGTGTGTGTGTGTGTTTAATGAATATTTAATATTAAAAAGGCTTAATTAATTTTAATATTAATAAAACTTTAAAATACATATATAATGTGTTCTTAATATGCATAAATAATGTTGCTTTTGTTGACTTATTGTTTAAATAATTTCTTCTTTTAAGATCTTAATGTAATTAATCTTTTAATTCTTTTGTTTCTATTTTAGGAATATTAAACAGATGTAGCGTAATAACTATTTTCTTTAATGTAAGTCAAATTTGTTTGTAGCTTTTTATAAATACATACTATACATATTTACAATTGTACTGATGTTTGTAAAACCAAAGGAAAACCTTAACTTACCCGGTAAGCAGACAAGCAATATGGAAGCTCTGTGAAAGTACTTACTTTTGTTCCACGAGGTTCAAAAAAATAACTAGTTGAAAATGTTCTTATTCGACTTTCCCATACTTGAACCTGGGTCTACAGTTATTTTTTGTAATTATTAGTCTTTTCGCATACTCTATTAAAAAGTTATTTTATAGTACTTTTTGGAATAGTTTTAACTTTTTTTACAATATACTAATGTCAACTATGATTTAAACCACAAACGTTGGATGGATGCTTCAGATAATTGGACTAATTCTTTAGATAATTGACTACAAATCACATGAAATAAATTGAAATGTTATTGATAACGACCACTCATTACCAAGTAATGTATTAAATAACTAAATTTTCTAGATTACTAATCACTAAAATTTAAAGGTTTTTTAAAGTATAACAATAGGCTCAGCATCATTTTCTGCGTCGATTTAGCTTTGTCCGTCCGTTTGTTCTTTCTTCCATTTTTCTTCAAAGAAAATCTGGAGAAACATAATTTACATTAGTTTAGATTGGAGTAGTACAATATTGTGCGAGTTATTTGCCAGAATATTCCTCATGACCACCCTTTCCTATGACAATAAGGCCTTGAGTGATGCTTGATATTATAAACATTCTTAACCCCTTGGTTCTTTGCATAAATCACCCCCTAGCACAAAAGATGACATATACATCTGCTTGGAATATTAAAGGATATATTGTTCAAGGAGGGCTGTGCTTTTGAATGTTCGATTCACAAATTCCTGATCCCGTTTTACCATATGTGAACCAAATAGATCTGAATTTCCTTGCCACCAAGTTTAAACAATCCATTCCGTCTCTCAAATAATCTATGAGTTGCAACATGGTGTATAGCAGCCGCACTTGATTTGCAAGGTTGATAAGCAAACTTAACAGATAGGTCTCCCTAATGTAACTGTCAATTATTATACCCTACACCACTTTAGTGGGGGTCCGTCTGGCTGTCCGTCCATGTAAATCGTGTAATCAAACTACAGGTCGCAATTTTTGAAATAATTCAATTAATTCAAATTAAGCACATGATCTTCTATTGTACCATAGATGAAGCCTATTGAAAATGGTTAACATTGGTCCATTATTTTACCTAGGCCCTATACAATTGAACCAAATAGATCTAGACCTTTACTTAAATATCCACAATTTTATTAAACAATAAATGGCTTAAGTATACAATTCAACTTAAATGCTATATTATTAAAACTAAATCACATTTTATTCATAAACAGGTGTAGGGTATTATATGGTCGGCCTCACCTGACTATAATTTCTTACTCGTTTTTTCAATTGTTTAGAGAAAAGCCAACTTTTGGCAACAATTCAACTTAAATGCTATATTATGAAAACTAAATCACATTTTATTCGTATACAGGTGTAGGGTATTATATGGTCGGCCTCGCCCGACTATAATTTCTTACTTGTTTTTTGAATTGTTTTGAGGAAAAGCCACAATGTTTTAAAGACGACTTCAACCATACATTAGGCACATAATCTGCAAGGAGGCTATGTTCACTATTAATTTCATCATCATTTCCTTTAAACTTTTCAACACTTACACCTACATTTATTAAAATAATCTAATACCCCTTTTCACCTACTGCCAACAACATTTGTATTAATTAACCAAAAAGGGTTAATTTTCGAAAACTCAACACTGACCATTGACTTTATCAATGACCATCGCTTAAGCTTTAATGCTAACATATACACAAATTTACATAAGCTCTTTTTGGGGTATGTAAGAAGAAATACCTAAGGGTAGTAACATTAGACTTTTCTAAGTATTTGAACTAAAAACATACTACCCTTTTTGACTCATTAGTTTAGCCATGTTGTTGTGTTTGGTCACTTCAAAAAAAAAAATGAAAGAAAAACTAAAATTTGGGTGTTTTAACGTTATTGTTACGAGCATGTTAACAGGGCCATAAAACTAAAAAGGAAAAATCTTTATTGTTACAGTTAAGGGGATATTAAATGAAAAATCAACAATTTGTTTTAACTTTAAAATAATAAATCAAGAAGGTTAATTTGGGGTTACAAATAAGCAAGTGATGTGCTCTTTAACATGAATGTATTGATTTTAACTAATTAAAAAATTTTAAAATTTTCTAAGATAGATTAAGTTGTGGTTGAACATAAGAAAAAGAGAGCTCCTTAAAAGAAGTTACTACTTTATATTTATAAATTAATCATCTTTAACATATATGTATCTGTTTTAAAGGCTGTAGCAATTAAAATCGTGTATATCTTAAATGACACTCATTCCCGGATCATTATTTATTTATAGTTAAAATAATAATTTCTCATACATATATATACATATCTTGGTAATTAAATTTTTTATTGCTTCTGCAATCTCTACATAAATTTATACATACACACATAAATAATAATAAAATTGATATTTAAATACAGTTCTAAAGTTAAATGTTAAACAATTGTTTTAAAATAAATCTTAAATTATTCTTTAACATTTAACTGCGAGCTGTAAGTGTGCGAGAAGTCACAAAGAGGAGGGGAAAGGGAGAAAGGGGTTAAAGTGTTGTATATGTGACACACTTTATCATTGAAAAAGTTTAAAACATTTATGAATGTGTGATAAAAACACACATATACGCATATAAATAAAACATTAATGTATGTACTTTGTACATGATACTTAAAGATACTCACTCACATTTGAAATATAGTCAAGTAGATAAAAAATGAAGATATTTAAACTGCCTTAGGATATTATATGTGCTAGTAAGAAGTATGTATATATGACTGTTCAAAATGAAAAAGTGTTTTTTGCATTTTTTTCTTAACGCTAATATAGTCTTTATTATGCTGGGTTGTTTGTTTCAATATTCCTTCTTTTTGGCTTTGAAGCAAAGACATCTATCAATAAAACAACCCTTTTTCCTTTAATATTTTGTTTAACCACAAAAACAAATCATCATAAACAATATTCTATTAACCACACAATGATACTCAAACAAACAAACAAACTTCACATCATATATAGTTACGAGGGTAGGTTGAGAATTGTGTTTAAGTTTACTGGTATTCATGCAAAAAGTTTGGCAAAAAATTATAAACGCATTCTTTTAAGGATACTTTTTGAATTGTCCACGTACATAATGGTGTATGTCTTATGAGGTTTGTATCAATCGTGACAAATATGTGTGTTTATATGAGTTTGTTCAAAACACTTGCTAACTCGAACCTTTAAATTGATTTTATACATCGTATGAGTATTTGTCCATGTCGATATTAGGGTGGTCCAATTAAATTATTATATATATATTGCATTTGTATATTATTGTTTAATAATTCTATCAGTATAACAAAAAATAATGGAGATATGAGCAAAATTTCAAAATAGCCTTATTTCACGGTGGTTCTTTTTTAACCATTGGTTAAGCTGACACGACGACTCACCTTTACTACTACAAGCATGTTGCTCCAGTGCTCGAGCTTTCAAATCTCAAATCCGAAGTGCAAAAACATCAGTTCCATAACCATGCAAATGGATTGGACTCTGTTGAGTCGACAACAGAGTAGACCTCAACACAAGTCTATAACATAAGACCAGGACTTTGTTCTTACACAGAAAGAGCAAGAAAAATTCAATGGTATCATCCATCACCATTTAACCAAGTACACCTCTCATTCGACATACTCACTCCAATTATATGGGGGCAAGTTCCGTATACCTCTTTATTCATCCTGTCCAAGTTCCACAGTTACTCCTCTGCTGTGTATCTAATGTCTAATGCATCAGTCTTTCAACCAACATTGTCTTCCCCCAAGAGATCTCTCCAATAACCTTAAGAAGACAAAGTCTAAAACACTGCCCTACAGGCTTCCAGTTTGGTCCTCTGGTTTTATCCCATGTCAGATCATTCCAAAGAAAGGCCGAAGTTAGTACCAGAAGACTTGAGATAATGGTAGTTGCTCTTTTCCCCAGGATTGCAAACTCAACAAGATGGGATGTTTCGATTAGGTAACATGCCCCCGGGGTATTCAAGTTGTTATGGTTTGGAAGATAAAAAATGTTTTATTAATATGAGAAGTGCCACGCCCACTTATTCTCAACTGCCTATTTTTGCTTTTGTAGTTTCTCAGATATACGAATTTTGTTAATTAATTATTATGGGAGATGCCACGCCCACGTCAATGTTAACCGGGTATATTTTGAGGTCACTCTAGCTTTTATAATTTCTCAGATATACGAATTTGGGTATTTAATTAATATGGAAGATGCCATGCCCACTAATGACAGTTGTCAAAGTTAATCATGCCAAATTTGAGGACTTTATATGTTATAATTTCCAAGATAGAAAAATATTAATATATGACTAAAATGGGAAATGGCACGACCGCTACCGATATTCCGCCCATTTTTTGAAATTATTATATAGTGGAGGATTAAGGAAATTAAAGAGAACTTTTGTTTCTTTATCTATACAGATTATATATTACGGAATCCGCAGTATTTTTTGGACTAACCTAATGACTATAAAAATGAATAAATATTCATTCAATAATACATCAACATCATTATATTCAATCATCTATCAATGTCACATTATGATGTGATCATATATGGATTTATGTGCCGCAATCAAAAAAAGAAATATTTATAAAACAACCATTACGACCATGGCAATAAAAACACAATAATAAAACCATAAGGGGTAAAAGAAACCAAGGAAAAGGGTTTAGTATAAGGGTGTTAGATAAGGAGGAATTTTATTAAGAAAATTATTGGCATGAAAAAAATGAAATGAGGTGTTAAAGCGGATTTTGCCAAAACTAATGCGCAAAGGTTGTATTGTATGTTACGCCAAATTATTTTTAAATTTCGTGTAAATTTAGAACATTAGAGAAATTAAAGAATTTCTCTACTACTTTAAGCTTTGCTAATATTAAGTCAGCAATATTAAGTCAGCAACTAGAGAACCATGTACTTGATGTTTATTAAATACATTATATTCAGAAATTTATAATATTTAAAGTTTTTTAGGCAAAACTATTTTCATATATTTTTGACTAACTTTAATTTGCTTAGAGTTTGCCTAGTTTGTATGCTTTACAATTTTTCTTTCACAAAATTTGTCCCTGTTTTACTTCTTTGACTTTAACATATTTTAATTTAATATAGAAAAAAATCCTTTCCTTTGTCTTACATTTTATGCCCTTTCCTTTAATAACAAATATGAAAATCTCAATACACTTGCTACTTTTAAAATCTACTAACATATACAAGGCTTTGTGGCACATTCTATACATACACACACACATACAAACATATGCATGAATTTATGTAAGAACATGTAGCAAGGAAATTTAAACCACTTGAAGTTGAACATTAAAGAGTCATCATACACGAGACTTCTCTCATGCAACATCAAGTAGTATTAACATTAACCCGACAAAAGCCGGTAAAAGGATGTGTTCATAACATTTACAGTTATTGATATTTAAAAAAGCGGAAAATTTATAACGATCCCAACGAGCTGGCAAAATAAGCAGAACAAAAAAAAATCAAACTAAAGAACGACAACATGTGGTGCATTGCCTGGATAGAGTACGATTGAGTATTTATTTAGGTATTATTCCTACAAAATGTGAGGCATATGAAAGGAAGCATGCAAGGAAGGAAGGGTGGTTACGGGTAGAGGTAACATAAGTTCAATATTCAATCAAAAATCGATTACATATTGGTTTGTGTTAAACTTTTTTTCACAGTTTGACGGAGGAAGTTAGCAAGTTTATAAGGTAATATGAGTCTTCTTTTCTGGGTTTTTAAAGAGTTTGTTAAAGAAATAAATAAACGAACGTTTAAGGTAACGGATGAAAATTTTAATTTCGTTTTTTAATATTGTACGAAACAATTAATTAGGTTTATTATAAGATTTATTTTGCAATCTAAGTTCAGTCATAGATGCTTTATCTGAGAATTTAGCAAATACAAAAAATTAACAAATAACCCAACAAAAACATGAAAATAACAAGTGTTTACTCAAAAACTTACTTTTCAATAACTGCTACATACCGTATGCATTATTTATAAGGAGTAATTACAAATAATATGTAAGTACTTACTTCTCATCCTTAAAAATAGTTCCAATTTTTTCTGAAACTAATAACTGAGTGAATGAAAGTTACTTATTTAAGCCGTTATTTGCATGCGATCGTAGTAAGTACTTAATTACCTAACTCCCTAGTTGTAAGTGAACGTGGTAAGAACATGCCTCCAAGGTCAATGCAATTAGTTAGTTGGTTAGGTAGGTAGTTAGTTAGTTAGTTAGTTAGTTAGTTAGTTAGTTAGTTAGTTAGTTAGTTAGTTAGTTAGTTAGTTAGTTAGCTAGTTAGTTAGTTACTTAGTTATTTAGTTATTTAGTTATTTAGTTATTTAGTTATTTAGTTATTTAGTTAGTTAGTTAGTTAGTTAGTTAGTTAGTTAGTTAAATAGATAGTTATTTAGTTATTTAGTTAGTTATTTAGTTAGATAATTAGTTAGTTAGTTAGTTTCCACAAACCTCCCAGCCAAGTTAACTTTATTACAATATTAACGACACGATTACGTTTTAAACAACTATTTGGAACCTCGATTAAAATCTCCGTTTAAAGTTTTATAAAGGTTGTTGCTGCTACTGCTGACTCTCAAAGAAGGTCAATTGTAAGATGCCTCTGTAAGAACTAGGATTATACGGGTATAAAACAATTTGTATGCTAGAAAGAATGGGTGTATGTTTACATACATACATACATATACTTACATATATCAGTAAATGTAAGTGTTTATATGGGCATATGGTACTGACAATGAATTATAGGCTGTCACGTATTTTACACATACATATTTGGGGACCACTACCGTTACTTACTTATTTACCACCTCAGCTATTTTTCTTAAAGATTTTAGTTCAATATCCAAACAGTAAGTAACTTCATGCCTGATAAAAAGGACTTCAGAGTATTATGTGTGAAATTATGAGTGTGTAACTAACATTGACACAATTTTAAAAAATCCTTCGATTTTTTTTTGTTTTACATGTAAACCATAACTGAAGGGGGAAATACCACCTGCGACGTAGTCGTGGTAATGTCAGTGATATTTAGGTTTAGTTTTGTTTTTTGCACCCACCACCACCCTTTTTAGTCGATTATGAATTATGGCACCCAAATGCTAAGTCAAAAGACTGATGATGATGATTTATGCGTAACTTTCTTATTTATTGAATTTACCGTAAAGACAATGAAAAAGATGAATCTTTAAATTAAACAGAATTTCTTAAATATAACTTTAAATTTATATAAGTAGTTAAAATTTCTTGAAAGCAGAAGGTACGTAAGAATATGTGAAAATATGTAGATTGAAAACACACACATATTTTAATATACATACATATAAAGACTATAGTTTGTTTTCTTTGGCTTATTTTAAAACAGTTTTACAATATAGAGGTAAGAGCTTTGAACATATTTTCAATGTTTTTTTTTGTCCCATCATATTTTACGTTTCCCTGTGGCATTTTATACCATCCGAAATAATTCACTTAACGCGCTTCAAATCACTCCAAAGTACTTCGTTATCCAATTACATGCTAACAATAATAATATAAAAAAATAAAACAAAATACGCAAATACCTCCCTTTGTGGCAGGTTGACTCAAGAGAAGAAAAAATATTTAATAAAAAATTCACCGGAATTAAAATCAGCAGAAAAAAATTATTCGCCGTTTTTATTTTCGCGGAATATTTAGCATGTGATTAAATTCAAATATGGTCTATAAAGAATTTTAAAGATACGCTTCGGTCTTGTTTTAGATAAATTTGAATCTACTATGACTAGACTGGACTATGACTAGCCAATGACTAGACAATGACTAGACAATGACTAGATAATGACTAGACTATGACTAGACTATGACTAGACTATGACTAGACTATGACTAGACTATGACTAGACTATGACTAGACTATGACTAGACTATGACTAGACTATGACTAGACTATGACTAGACTATGACTAGACTATGACTAGACTATGACTAGACTATGACTAGACTATGACTAGACTATGACTAGACTATGACTAGACTATGACTAGACTATGACTAGACTATGACTAGACTATGACTAGACTAGAAATATTAACATTCTCAATAAGAGTAAAGTTAATCGGCAATGTATTTGTCAAAGTCTTAATATTTCTATAAATTAAGAATAGGAAAACTCAAATTACTATTGAAATCTTCTAAATGTAAAGAAATAAAATAAGTAGCTCTAAACCATTCCCATAGCAAACGCCTATGATCGATTATAGCTCAACAAATTTATGACAATATTATTAAATCCGCGAAATTATTTTTTTTACGTTTAATCCAATTTAAGGTTCTAATGTATGGCAACAAAAACAACAAATTAACAATAATCTCTTAAAATATCTATGTACTTTGGAACTTCCGCCTTTGGCTGCTGTTCATCATCAACATCAGTATATAATTTGTAATATAAGAAAAAAAAGAAAGGCACCATAACAAGCTAAGAGTGTGGTAATTTGCAATTTAACCACCTTTCAGGTTCAGTAGTCCGCGAAATGCTCAAGCTGCTTACTGCTCTTACTCCTCGATATAAAGAAAAAGGAACAATGCCAGGCGATTGATGTAAATTTTTATGATTATTTTGTTTTTGTTTTGCAAATTTTTTAACATTACAATAACATAGAGTTCAAGCCATAAACAAATTAAACGAAAATGAAAACAAAAAAATTTGCAGTGACAACCCAGATTGTTTATTTTGACATGTGAAAAAAGTGCCCTTTTTTAAAAATTCGCGATTTTATTCCCCCTGAACAAGTGAATACTGTATGTCACATGGTGGTTGCATAGGAATGAATGTATGTTTGTCTACCTTGCGGTAAGGAATGTTAACTGCTTTAGGTATGATGATTTATAAGCAGGAGAATATTTTTTTTGCTTTGGGGTTTCCAACATATAACGTACTGGTGGGGCTAAAAAAAAATCAACGAAATAAAATTAATGTTTATTTGTTGATGGTTGTTATGTTGAAAAGGCAAATCATCAGGAGTGTGGCATAAAAAATCCTCTGCCACATATACTCTCACATATTTACCGCTAACTGTATTATAAAACTGTAGGTGGTCCATGAATTTTATGGCTTACAGATTTTTCATGCAATTCCCTTACACGTATTCCCACACCCCTTGTATTAAAAAAAAAAAACATTGGAAAAACAACGTAAGAGAAAATAAAGTTTTAATAATGAGCTGTTATCAAAATAATAAAAAAAGAGGAGAAACCAAAAACAAAACTTGTGCTACTGACAGCCACAGATTCAGCAAAACAAAAAATTAATAAAAAATTCGTAAAAATATAATAAATTTTAATGAAATAACAAAAAAGTGATTGCATTATTATAATAACCTTATTAAAAGGAAATAAAATAAATCATTTTGATTTACTTCACATATGCGTGAAATTAAATTTCATTACTTTTATATAAAAAAAGAATTAATTGAAATTTACAATCAGTATTAAATATTCAATATATATAAAACATCATTGCATTTTTTTAATTTATAAAAATTTTCTAGAATTTTGTCTGTTTTGTAGAAAAAATACTTTAGGTTTTCTTTTGCTGTGGTTTTGTTCAAATTTCTATATACTCTACACTTCTATAGTGGGAAGGGTATTATGTGTTTGTTCTCATGTTTGTAATACCCAATAATATTGGTCCTACACTTACCTTAAAGTATACCAATCGGCTTAGAATCACTTTTTGCTATGTCCGTCCGTCTGCCTGTCAGTCCTCAATTGACTTTAACAACATACAAGGACCCCTCAATAAAATTACTTAAAAAATACTCCAAAATTCCACCTTAAAGTATACCAATCGGATAAGAATCACTTTTTGCTTATCAATACCCGTCCGTCTGTCTGTCAGTCAGTCATCAATTGATCTTTAACACCATACAAAGATCTCTCAAGAAAATGACTTAAAAAATACTTAAAATTTTTAAACATAATTATTGGTGTAGGGTATCCTATGGTTGGCCATGCTTGACTATATATTCTTATTTGTTTTTAATTTGTTTAAAAGAAACTCTTCTGCTTTTAAGCAGGTTATTCTAAAGGTTTTTCCCTTTTAGTCTTCTCCTGTTAACCACAAAACATGTTTTTAAGAATGTCGTCTGTGGTCACTTTGTTTTTGTAAATTGTATATATTGATGATGATAATCATTTGAAATATAAGGAATAAGTATTTTAAGAAAATTACCATAATTTTGGTATGAGGTTAATCTTACAAGATGTTTTACCATGCTTAACATCTTTTAATGGTTTTTATTAACATATGGTCAGAGGGTTTTTACTATTTCGTCACTTTTTATTGGCTTTTGAAAGGAGAGTGTGAGAAAGGTCATCAAAGGAATTTTAAGGTTGTAGACTGATAAATCTTTCATAAGTCAAAGAACAAGTTTTAATTATAATGATTTTATGTAACTTCTATATCCCAGCAAAAAAAAAAAAGAACTTTCTAATAACCTCAATCAATTATACAAAAGGTAAGTGCTTTCGAAGTGGTGATAAATATTATTCTTTTGGAAGTACTTCGTTTCTCATTTGCTGTGTATATAGTGGGCATTCATAACTGTATTCTCATTTAGAATGGAATCCATATAGCTACATATGTCAATCTATTCCTACGAGATCAGGTGTCTGAGAATCAAAATATATTTAAGAACAAAATATTGGTTCCTTTTGTTAGAGATATTTTGTTAGAACATTTCAACAGGCAGACTTCGCTATCCATAAAGATCAAGAATATATAATTTATAGAAGGAATGACAACCTCACGAATATACCCTTAACTGAGAACAAAGAAATTTCTACTCTCTTTCTTAACTAAATACATCTACTTAAAAAGATTTTCTTTACGAATCCTCTTCCTTTAAACAAAATTTAATTAATCCTTTACTCCATATAATTTTTATTCACATCACGTGACTCAATTCAATTAACTAGTGAGTGACCCCTTCATATCAGCATATTCATATTAATTGTACAATTTAATTAGAGGCGTCCACTGGCTAGTAGCAATCATTGGTAAATGACCCCATAAGGAAAGTAAAAGGGTGTTCGCGCCACTTAAGCCTTTTGGTTGACTGACTGCCACCTGCTAAATATTTTAATTCCCCTCTAAGGTTATTTCCAGGACAAGTGATATGTGTAAGTGCGTGTGTTGGTACGGAAAGAGCAAGTGTGTGAATGCATGAATTTCAAATCCCAATATGAAGACACGCGTGAAAAAGGGTTATTAACTAGATCAACTAACATGGTCATATTTATTTAGTATAGTATATGTATAAAATGTTTGTCTGAGTTTTAGGAGTAAAAAGAGGTAATTGATGCTTTTAGAAATCACATACATTAACAAACACACGCACTCATTTACTAATACCAGTCAACATTAATTGTGCATTTCATTGTGAAAGGGTTAAAATGTTTAATCAAATATTGTGCGTGTATTGTATTTCTTTATGTCTTTCTTTTTTGTTAATTCTCCTTTAAGTACGTATGGTATGTGGTGGGAATTTATAAATATAGATTGTATTTAATTGTTAAAATATGTATCTGTGTTTGGCATTGTGTGTAGGTTGATGAACACTTTTATTATAGCATTTTAATAAGTTAATATTATAATATAGAATGTATATGTATGTTTATGCGTGGTCACGCATTATTATTGTTTGAGTGGTAAATATTTGTTAATGGGAATGAAAAGGGTTAATAATAATGTTAAGGTTAAAGATATGGGTCAAAGGGTTTAAGTATAATTAAGATTTAAAATAAATTATTTTGTTAATTTAGTTATTAAGATATCATATTTTAAAATTAGGCTGAAACTCTCAGTTTTTGTCCTAGTTTAGTTGAGTTCAAGTTTAGTTCTACTGGAATTCTAATTTGTCTTAGTACAATTCTACTTCAGTTCTAGTTCAGTTCTAGTTCAGTTCTAGTTCAGTTCTAGTTCAGTTCTAGTTCAGTTCTAGTTCAGTTCAGTTCTAGTTCAGTTCTAGTTCAGTTCTAGTTCAGTTCTAGTTCAGTTCTAGTTCAGTTCTAGTTCAGTTCTAGTTCAGTTCTAGTTCAGTTCTAGTTCAGTTCTAGTTCAGTTTTAGTTATAAATTTGAAAACAAAGCAAATACCTATTTGCTAAATTTAATTTTTTTGTTTTTGTTAATGTACAGTTTGGACCAAAAATGTCAAATATAGTAAGGGTTGCATAACTTTCAATTTTAAATACATACAAAAAAGAATACTTAAAATCTCAAATTAAACTATTTTCAGTTTAAAATTTATGTAAATGTCATAAAAATACATTATATCAAAAACTACTCCAGTCTACCATAAAATAAAAAATCTAAACAATTACAGACATTGTTCATGGTTACATGAAAATATAACAGTATGAAAATACGAATAATTTTGGTACATAAAACTAAGACCTAAAAAAGGATTAAAATAACCGTGAAGCCCTTAAAAAGATTTCAAATTTAAACAAACATGAATATAATAATGGGCCAACATCATCAACATGATTATTGTTTTTAAAGGCCAACAACCATTCCACTACAAAAAGCCAATAAAGTAGCGTAATAATCACAAATAAAGTACAATTTATTATGAAAATAGTGTAACGAAAATTTAAATCCTTTTTTCATTTACATATATTTACTATACGTACTTGAAAGGATATTTTAAAGATTTACATATGAAAGAAGCCCAAGAAGACTTGATATTTAAATTTATTTTGCCTAATAAAACATATAAACCTTGCCGTCAGGCGTTATTACTTACTGAAGACATTAGATTGTAGGAATTACTTTGTTGGCCAAGATTTGCTATTTCACTTGAAAATATCTAAAATACAAATTTAAACAGCCTTTTAATAGAAAACAAAATAAAAAACACCTAACCAGCTTAGAATATAATTTTGCCTTTTGAGATGCATTAATTTTAAAAGGGTTTTTGTGAAATCCTTGTACTCATACCACTTTGAATACCGTAATAAATGAAACAATGAAATTGAACACATTTTGTAACTATCTCGGGATTAGCTTAGAGACACATTGTATAAACAATACATATACACATATAGTTGTAACTAAGCATAGTTACAAGGACAAGGACTTTGTTAAAAACTAGCAGACACCAAAATGTTACATTTCCTTTTCCTGCGGTATTCATAGCAGATGATGATGATGTGTTCCTCATGTGTGTGTTTAACATTAGTTGTAGCAGTAAATATTATGGTTTCTTAACTCTCTGCATACGTTACATTTTGAAAAAAAAAAAAAAAAACATTACGACTTTTTCAGATTTTTGGTTGGATTTCCTTTTTCTTTTTGTCCAGTGTGTGGAGGCAGACAATCAACAACAACGAAAACAACAATTTTCTTGTCTGAGCTCACGATTTATGAAATTACTATAAATAACCAAATTAGCAAAATGGCTGTAAATATGTATATATTCCTATTTTAAGTGTGGGTTAAAAAGAAGTCAAAGGAAATTTAGTTACTGGCTGGTGTTGAATTTCTCATGACATAGAAAAGTTCTGGTAGTAGTTGTTGTATTTTAAATGAAAAGGAAACTATAGGATTTCTCAATTTAAAATCCCCCTCGTTTTATTTAAACATTTATGTTCGCTTATACCAGCGTAAATATTATAGATTTGTACATGTGGCGTGTTTAGTTTATATTTATATTAATGTTTCTATTTTTCATTCATTTATGCCGAAATAGTTTTTCTTGAACCCACAAAAACAAATGAATACAATTGTAACTGGCAATCAACGGGAATACATGGATTTTAAATAATAAGAATCACTATGAAATTGTGTTATGGTTGTTTGAAATTTTAACAGTTATGAGCAAATATGTATGACTGATAATGATGTCTATATGAAAATCTCATGTTATATGAATATGAATTTTGTCGTTCAGTTTTTAAAACCTTGAATTATTGTACTTTATGTATGGCTTAAACCACAATAGAGACCGAAGGGAAAGAGTCCGAGTTTTTAAATTTTCCACTAATATGCTTCATTAGTAAGGTTTATACGGTATTACAAATGGTCAATATCGATACATGTTTTCGCAGAGTGGGCCATTATAAATCCTATTAGCTCATCTTTAGAAGATGCCTTAAACGATTGTTATTGGTTTCAAAACACCAGAGCAGTGATCAATTTTGACATACACATGTTTTTATACAAATCGAAATTTTATGTCGATTGGTTCATAATTAAGCTACCTTCAATATAAGGTCCTTTTCAGAAAATTACTTTATTTACAAAGGTACATTAATAATATGACAAGTAATGGAAAAAATTGCACAATCAGATCAACATTTGTTATTTAAAAAACTATCCTACCAAAAACTCTACATAACCACATACTCTGCACACTACATACTCTGTACTAAGTACCGTCTGCATTACTTTTATGTAATCTTACAAAAACTTATATGTAATTTGATACTTAAGTACTTCATTTTGAGTATATTGAGAATTTATTGAATCGCGGACTAAGAACTCTTTACAATTTTGTTTGAGTTATTCAAACAAAACAGCAAAGTCCCAATTGTTCCAATTGGAAATTTGTTTTACACACACAGGAAGAAAATACTTTTTAGTGAAAATCATTATTGGACACGCGAGAGAGAACTTAATTACCCCAACAAAATCTTAATAATAACTTGCAGTTGTATCCTATTAACATACTTTTCAATAACTACTACATATCATTCTGATAACGTAGAAGCACTTTAAAACGTCTTAATTATAATGTGTTATATAAAATACATAAAAGCTGAGTTTTCTAACTATTTGCCGGTTGTCGTAAGTATTTGCCTCCAATGACGTCAACATGTTAAAATAATGACTTAAAAAGTTATTGCATAAGTAAATTTCAGCATATAAACACCTTACCTGGTAATAAAAGTTTTGAAGCCCAGCTTTGTATTCTGTGCGAGAATTTTTTTTCTTAAAATAAAACAACTTTTTAAATCTTCCTTTTTAATTGCTTATTTAAGTAGTTATCTATAAGCAAGAGTGACAACTACTTGTCACAAGTGTCATCTCCGTGTTAAAATAATAAGTTAAAATTCTAATGAAAATTGGCTTCTTTGGCTTTTCTTTTACTTTTCAATGTAAGTTTTCGCTGCGAAGTTATATATTTTTCATTTTACCTTATTTGGAATATAAATTGATCTCCGGAGATTAACGATCTCATGACAATAGGTTAATAAATAATGAAGATCTGTTAAACAAATATTGGTGTTCTAACTCAACTATAACAACAGAAATCAATATTTTAACATTTTTATTTTCATACCTGAAAAAGATTAGTTAGTTAATTAGTAAGTTAGTTAGTTAGTTAGTTAGTCAGTTAGTTTGAAAGGAGGATGTATATACATCAAATCCGAAGAAATACGCCTAGGCCTCTATCGGGCCTGTTGTGCGCTCCTTAACCAGTGTAGCAGGTGGGAATCGAACCCACCACCTCCAGTCTATCAGACTAGAACACTAACCACTAACCTACCGAATGCCACCCTGACAAAGATTACTTTCTAGTAGGTTTTTTAATACATAAAGGAGTTTGGAAGTTTGTTGAATATTTTTCCGAAAATATTATAGTTTTATTTTATTTGGCTCCAATTTGAGACTTTAACTCTATTACTAAATTTATTAACATCATTGTTCATAAAAAAAGTAAAAACTAAACATTTGTATTGAATTTACGAAACCCGTCGTCTTAACCACAAAATAAGTGCAAATAAAATTGTGGCAATTACCACTTAACCTCATGTATGCCACACAATATTTACAATTTACATACAAGACACACACATGTGTAAAATATATTCATATGCTTTTATGCCTTGACGGTATCCCTGAATAAAAGTTAAACTCGTAAATACTAAATATTATAGAGCGGCATTAATATGAAAATACAAAACATAAATTACATACATATATTCATATATTCAAACAGTCAATAATATTTCGAAGTTGAAATCAAGCAAACAAGCAAGGACTTCTTTAAAATGACTCTGTGTGTAAGTGTGTGTGTGTGTTTCTTTTAATAGACCCTTCTCTTGGTGTATTTTAGTTCATTTATAGTTTCTTTAAGATATTTACAACATATTTTTATTATGCGGTTTGTAGTTTTTTTTATTAGAACAGTTTAGTGTTGATTGCAAACTGTCATAATAACAATTGTTGATTGTCTTCGACTGTTTAAAATATGACTGTTTAAGTTGAAATTTTTTGCATTGTCATTATTATGTTTTTATTGTTTATTGCAGTTTTTTATTACAGAATTTCTCATATATGTATGTACGCATTTGTTGTTCTTCTATTTTATATTACTTTATCCATTAAGTTTTAGGTTTGTCTTAAATATTATGTTCAGGTTTCGTTGTTAGTAAATCCTGAACAGTAATTTGCTAGCAATAAATCTGTGTTCGTTTTTGAAACGATAAAAAGCAATTTATTTTCTAAATTGAAACGATTAAATGGCAATTGGAAACGCATTTCGCAATGTGACACCTAAAACATTTAAGCAGCAGTTTGTAATAAGAAATGACGATGAAAACAATACAACATCCTTAAAACAAATCTTTGAACAAGTATAATGGGTTAAGAAGGTCTTCTCACTGCTTGTTTGGCCTGATTACATCATCATATTCTTAGATTACTTGACTACGGGGGAGGGGTATTGGGTTTGTAGTACTTTATCGTATTTTTTCTTATTCTTTTTTTGTATCGATTACCCCCTTGGGTAAAATTTATTTGCTGTCATTGCAACAACAAATTCGTTAATGTTACATACCCCTTCTCAGTTTATATTTACCATTCGTTGAAGAATTCATATCAAATTGTCTTTTTTAGACAAGCTATTGAATAGTAAAAGATTTATTTTAGATTTTATATAAATTCGATTTTTCTTGGAATTGTTTTATTGTTCTTTTAATTTTTCTAAATTTCTTATTAAAGTATATATTTTATTTATATTATACAATATTTCTTTTTGTAAGTGTTGTTGTTTAATTTTCTCATTATTTCGTTTCTTGTCTTAAATAAAATTTCTTAAAAGTGTAAATACAGCGGCAGTTTCGCACATCACTAATTAAATGTTGTTTCATGTTGTCTCGTGCATTTTCCCTTTTAAGTATCGTCTTAAAAGTTATAACAGCATCTGCTTGGTCCTTTCTACCACAAAGATGTTTTTCTTTAAAGTACATATCGTCATCATTTTCTATATTTTCATTTTTATTTTGTAAAATATTTATCTTTATTTTGTCATAAACACTGAGAGAAACTAATTTTCAAAATATGCACTATTTTTAAATTTAATTAAAATTCATAATGTTGTCATTAGACACTTACGCTATGTGTACACGGTTGTTAGATCTTACAACGTTGGCAGTAAAAGAAACAGAAAATATGTAATAATTCTGTCAACTTACAAATATTGTCTTGCAATATTTTCGAAACCCTGATATTTTCGGTAATGACAACGTTGCAAAAGAAAAATTGTAAGTTCAGACGATTGTTAGACATTTTCTGAACATTTTACTGAAAACATTGGAAGATCTGACAATCGTGTATCACCGCTTGTAATCATGTGACTTTTGGTCGAATATCATAGTTAAAACAAGCTTTGGCTTGTACTTTTAAAATACTATTACATACCATCTCTTCGTGAGAAGGGTATATATAAGTTTGTCAATATTTTCTACTTTCTATATAAATATATTATGTATCCTGTTTATGTCCGTCTGTCTGTGTATGTTAAAATCAGTTTTCTGAAGACCTATCTTTGGTAGCTTAGTCTTAAATAATCCTAACTAATATGCTTTCGAGAATGTTTTTATTTAAAATTAGTAATACGATTTTTTTTAAAAAATTTAAGCAAAAAATTTTAAATTTAACCCTGTGGTGAAGGGTATATAAGATTCGACACAGTCAAATGTAGCAATCTTACTCGTATTTATTACAATTCATTTATATTTTACAAAAGAAAAATATAATTTCTAATAATTGAAAATTGTTTAAAAATCAACTATAGTTTCTGAGATATAATATTTTAAAACTGACGGACGGACAGACATCGTTAAGTCAAATTAAAAAGTGATTTGGAAGCGATTGGAACATTCCTAGATAGTTGAGAATTCAGTTATTTTGTTTGTTGTAAACAATATTTACCAATATAAATATCATGAATATACCGCAATTGCTGGCGCTGCGTTTCTAAAAGGACAAAAAATTAAGCTTTTTCAAATTTCAGGACACGATATCTCAAATTTAAGATCATATGTATAAATCTATTAGAAACGTTTAAAGTGGTCTCAAGGTTTTTTTTCAAATTTTGTCGGCATGTGTCTTCGTCTCAAAAAGGACCAAAAAAATACGTTTTTTTTCAAATTTCAGGACACGGCTAAATCTATTAGAAACGTTTAAAGTGATCTCAGGGTTTCGAGCTTTTTCAAATTTTGTCGGCATGTGTAATTAATTTCTTATAGAATTGAAGTTTTAAAAAAATTTTTTTTTTTAAATGTACATAATTTTTCAATATTTGATAGCTGTCCAATAGTATCGTTTCATTGTTGGTTACTAAGCTAAAAGAAATATGTAAAATTTTGTTCCCTGTACTCTTCAATTTTCGGAAAAACAAACTCCTTAAAAACTTTTCTTTTTAATTTATTTCTCTTTATTTTTTTTAACAAAGTCTTGTATTTTTTTACGATTTTTTTATTCTTTTTAGCTTTTGCTGCTGTTGTATTAAATAGTAACTATGGTTGGCTGATGCAACAGTGCGAAAGCAAGTGGTGCTAAATTAACAGTGTAAGTAATTAAATCCTTTGGTAGCTAATGAACTCTCTTTTCGTAAGTAACCGTGAAACTTAAGTACTTTGTACCTTTGTACAACTTAACATTTGATGATGTTGATGTTTCTTCTTGTTTTCTCTACACGTTTTTTTTTTCATTTTTTATTTATTTTACTATAACTACAGAAAAAAATTATTAAGCCATAAAATGAGCAAATATTTTTGTAGAAAAAAATATGTATAGCAACGTGGGGTGTTTAATTTTTAAGCATATGAGTAAAATAAGTAACTAAGGGGATAATGGAAGTTAAATATTCAATTTATTATCAATTGTTAAAAATTTTAAATCTAAAATTTCACTTAAATAAACTTTTATTATGAAATATTTACTAAAATTTAGAATTTAGGTAATTTATGTTTTTTTAAGTATGGGGGGTTTCGAAATATATTTACATATGGTTTTGTATTTCAGTTCAGTTTTTTTACTATTATGTATTTCTTACAACCAGCTGATAATTTTCCCTTGATAGCGCAGCATGTGTATTGCTTGTCTATAGCTGCAAGCAAGGACTCATAAAAACTTTTATTTTTGTCCTGTTTTCTGATTTTTCATATCTTCACCAATGTACAAATGTGTATTTATGTTAAAATTCATAAAATTTATAATAATACTTTATGTATGTTGTTAAAATTGTCTAAATATACAAGTAAAATTCTAGATAAATTAGATATAAATGTATTTACATAACGTAGTTCGTAAATATATGGTGGAAAGTATACTTTAGCAAATTGTTGAAATCACCAAATTATGGTTTTGATTCAAATTTTTACTGCATATTTAGCATACTTGCAGGTTTGCAATAAGTTTGTGTATTCCTTTTTGTTATGTAGATGAACAATTTCATGTTAATGGACCCAGCTCAAAAAATCGATTTGGATGAAATTTTCACTATGGTAGTGCTATTGGACAGTGTGCCAGACACAATAGGCCTAGATCGTGGCTGGAGTTTCTATCAAATTACTTTGAAAATTGCGAATGGTTCTTTTGAACAAATTTTACATGGATAGCCAGATAGGTACGTCCTTGAGCCAAAAGTGACATCTCTACTAAATTTCATCGAAAATTGTGACTGATATCATGATTGACTCTCCTGCGTGTACTAAAGTGACTAATCACATTTATTTACATATGTAAATGGACAATTTGATGTTCGTTCGAAAATCTATACTTATTTGGAAAAAATCCTATATGATCAAAATGTCAAAATTTGACCTCCTCTGACCACGGAAGTTCTTGTCCAATAGAGCTGTAAATTTTCGATGAAATAGAGTAGAAATGTCATTTTTGACTCAACCTATTTGACTGAACATGTTAAGCTTGTGCACAAAGCACAGTCGCAAGCATTCTCTTCAATGACTACTACTTATCGTTCTGCTTACATAGAAGTACTTTAATAATTAAAAATTAATAATATGTTATATAAATACTTTCTAATTCATAAGTCATCCCTTGCGTGGATTTATATAAGTTGTACACGTTTTTTCAAATGATTATCATTGACCGATTTTTCGTATTACTTGTAAACGACTGTGGTTAATACCTGCCTGTAATGACATCGCCGTAATGACTCAAAATTCTATTGTGTAAGAAAATTTTAGAATTTTAACACCTAACTTGGTAATAAAAGCTATTGCAATGTAAATATTTCTTAGATATCCCTTATTAAATGAATATGTATGGTTGGCACCTCGCCTAGCAAATTCCTAACAAAAGGTAGTCTATGGTTCCTTCTAGATATATCGAAAGTCACTGTGAGCATTTAAAGAAAATCGGTTCAACCGGTATCGGTATAACTGGTCTATATAATCGGTAATGTATTACTGAACTTTGTGCTGCAGTATTTATTGATCCTTGAATTAGACTAGCGGGTTTACATTACTAATAGTTAATCCAGTAGCTAGAGTTAGAAAAATTTAGGACAATCAATTGGAACTGCAGGGAAACTTTTCTCTATGAAAAATTTAATAGTAAAAGTGTCCCATACAAGTAAAATGACTAAAATATTGTTGTTATATTAGTGAGTTAGAAGAAGCTTATGTGTGTGTGTAAAGATATACAGACAAGAAGGTAAGGTTAAACATAAGATAAAACAGGAAATAAAAATTTACATACAACATTCATAAATTTCATATTTATTATGATAACGAGCTGAATTTTGATAAATTAAGTGTTTATCCATTTTATGATTCTAGTTACTATCATTTTATGGTTCTTGCCACATACTTAGTAGACAACAATGTGAACAACAACATTGATGATTATGCTAGAAACTATATTGTGAAAAAAACAGTAACAAAACTACAAAACTTATGGAATAAAGATTATCTAGCACGTACTATTCAGAAATGAAATTTTGTCGTAGAAAAGGGTATAATTACCTAAGTTATGTTAGGATTTTTCTTTTTTAAGACTAAGGTTTTAGAAAGCGTTAGTAGCAAGTAAGCATTTTAATTTGAAAAATGTTAAATTAAGCAAATCATTAAAAGATTTCAAAATGTTAAAAATTTAAATTTAAAGTAAAAAAAACTCCATTTTAATCAATTGCTTTAAAGGTTTTCTTTTACAACATTTTTGCTTATTATTTAATATTAACAATTACTTCCGCCTTATTACTTGATAATTCATTTGTAAGTGATACATTCCATTTCCACTTGCACTTCACTTGTTCTTTCGATTGTTGTATATATTTTGTCAGGGGTACATGAAAAGTAAACTAAACTAAACTAATTCTTTTGGTCAGTTTAACAATTTCACGTCATTATGTCATCATCATCCACTTCAAGTGCTTGGGTTTTTGGCCTGCCCTTTTTGGCGCCATTAAAAAAAGGACTCAGGAGTAGAAAAAAATCTAAGGAAGGATAATAAGAGAAAAAAAATACACAAACAACACCCTCTTTATTTGTCCACATCATAAAAAAATAATATCTATAATTTTTTTATGATATGTTTTCATAACAATGAAAACCGAACAATAGAAAAGATTTCTATATTATGAAACAGACATTTAAAAGAATTATTTTTAAAAGGTATTTTTATTTTAAAATTATAATATTTTAAAATATATTCTAACTAAATTTGCTAAACATGATGACAATGATCACAATTACTGTAGTGAAAAAGATTAGAGTATTCAATAGGAATTGAACCCATAACTCTATAACAATTCCAGAAAGTTTGTTAAGTCATCCAAAGAAGTGTGCTTTACTACTCTACAAGAAATAAAAAGTTCAGTTCACTATTTTTGAAGATTCTAGCTCTAATAGTTTCCCAAATGCCATGACAACTATTGTATTTAATTCGCATCTAAACGGCGAGACATTCGAACGTCACCTTAATTTGGGTTAAGAGACACTGAAGCTCATATGGCAATAATGTTGCTGACACTTTGACAAAAGCTTTGCTTTACTTAGCGAAATAAAAATAGATCAGTTCTGTGGAGTTTCACTTCTCGCGATAGAGAGTCAGATTAATAAGTACTGCTACTCAATTGCTCGCGACCGATGATCGCTTGTTCGATAGCTAGAGCGCTGTGGCCGCACATGGATCCATGCAGGTCTAACTATTTTATTGGTCCTTATAAACAACAGCTAGGTAAGGTGGTATAATGACTACCATTGTAGATTTGGAAACCATACTAGACGCATTGGCCTTCGTTTCAATATCTTCTGTAGAAGTTGTCAGAATAAGGAGACTATATCTTATCTTCTCTGTAATTCTCCTGCTTCGACTGAGATCCATATTTATATGCTATGGTCAGCCTACTTTGGCGATCTAACCGATTTGTCCAATATTCTACTGAATTGTCTTATTTCGTTCATTAATTTATCGAATTGGTTGCAAATCTTCAATTCCCACTAAGTCGGCGAATTACGTTCAGTCTCTTAACTTACAGTGAAATCCTGCCAGGCTCTGTTAGATGATTTAACATTCCTACTCTTTCTCTATATTCTATCTTTCCTACTTTTTCCTATTTTTTTTTCTACAGGTACTTTTCAATGGTTTTAAGCGGGTTTTGATTAAAGGATATGAAAATTGCTGAGTATACTATGAGGATTTCAGCAGTAATAGTTTTCTGACACAAAAAATTGTAGCTGTAATTCATATTGAAGAAACCATGCCTCCTATTGCTTACCGCCCATTTTTGTTTTAAATATTAATGTTTGTACTTATATTTCTTATATTTTGTAAGATATACCAATTTAATATTTTCTTCATATGGGAGGTGCCGGGCTCCTGTCCCCAAAAATGTTTCAATGTATGTCGTTGTTTAGTTTCTTTAAATGATTATTTTGTATTTAAGCGTGGCACCAAAATGGTTCAGCCATTTAACAGTATGTAGAGTCCTACCAAATAAACCGATTTAAATATTCGTTAGCATACAACTTCGGACAATTAAAATCCAAGACGTCTGATATTCTCTTCAGAGATCTGTTAAATGATATTAAGTGGAAATTTTAATCTTTTAAATATCTGTCATTACTAAAATTACAAGCAATAATAAAAAAGCATAGAAAAAATCTCAACCTGTGGTTGTATATTCTTCAATTTCTTCTACTAACCATTCGCTGTAATACCGACAAATAAAATCTCAAGCATTTTTAGAATCAATGAACACAATTGAGTGAAAACACATGAAAAAGAATAAAATAATAAGAATTAAATGTTTGTATATGATGGTGATATTTTTTCCCTCAAAAAAAAAAAAAAGTTTTGTTATTTTTTGTCATTTTTATTATTTATGTGCTCTTTTCACATGAATGCTTGATTGGACATTCAAGTATTAAATGTTGACGATGATGACGACGTTGCTCTCGAGAACTTTATTGAGTATCCTGACCATCTTATCCAACCACTCGCCATAAAATGATATTATAGCGAAAGATGTTTGTTGAATGATAAGAAATGAAATTGTTTAAATAAACGGATGTTTTTGCCCCATCAAAATTGATTAGCGGCAATAAGTCAAAAAATATTTTAGTTTTTCTTTT
This sequence comes from Lucilia cuprina, assembly GCF_022045245.1. NCBI lineage: Eukaryota > Metazoa > Arthropoda > Insecta > Diptera > Calliphoridae > Lucilia > Lucilia cuprina. The sequence goes on along the minus strand of NC_060951.1, from coordinate 59,382,174 downwards.
CATAGATAATTTTTGTCTAAATTAAGTTATGGTCAAGTGTTCATGTTTGTTAATAAATTATATTTGATGGGGGTGAGTTGGTTAAGTAAACATTTTTAATATTCCCTTAAGTTTGGCCTTCAAAAAGAAAAATTACCCAGTCTCCATGGATTTTTTCTTAATAACCAATACATATTGTTCTTATTATTTTTTTTATATAAATTCTTCAGACAGTAGGAATTCTATTGCCACTTAATTGTGAAAAATTATCCAGACTAACACTGATGCTACTAGTGTTATGCATTGGAATAAAAATTTAACTGTTAACAAAAATAGCTCTGTTTATGCCTCACGGAACTTTTGAAAACATTTTTAAAAAATAGAAAACCATCGATAGTTAGATACTTACAAACGGGAATATTCTTGTGTAAAGGTTTCTGTCGAATTATGAGGTCTATTAACAAGCTAAAGTGTAAATTTTAGTCAGATGACTATTAGGATCAACCAGTCTGATTGTTCTGATTTTATATCTGGTCATATATTTCGCACCTATTGACCTTTTTAAGTGAGTAAAAGTCAAATTAAATATTTGAATACAATCCTCTTTCTTCGTACATAGAACATTTATCACCACTTCAAAAGTAGCACTACACGCAGAGAAAAAATATAGTTCGACATGGTTACTATAACTAAACTATGTTCACTGGAACAATATATTGTTATCAAAAACATATAATTGTTATTTTAAATTTATTTAAACGATATTGTTGTTACTCTAATCATTTTTATGTTCATGGCAATTATAAATTTAAGAATGAAAAATCATTATTTTTTCAAGAACTAAATATTGGTAGTAATGAAAACATATTATGTTACAAAAAACCATTTAAACTTACAAATAAACATTATATGATATGTTGTTCTATGTCTGTTGGCACAACAACAAAACAACTTTAGCTACCCACTGACCACTTAACTTACTACTTGTTGTCACTCTACACCCTACAAAGAGACAGCCTCCGCTCTCGCTTATAAAGGGGACACTAAAGTGACGACTGTCTTTATTCTCGAAAACAAAGAGTTTATTTGTGACGGAAGACCAAAAACATACGAATTGGAATCAGCCAGGTGATAACATATTAATAAAACTAAATTTTAAAAATTTCAAGTGTATGCTCTCAAGAATACTATGGGCCAATAATGTGACGATTGACCCGAAAGATATAAATTTTGAGTCAACCAGATGGCGGCATATTAGTAGAAAGTAATAATCTTTTCTCCAAAAGATTGGTAAAATAACTACTTTCGGAAGTACACGACATTTTTATTACATTGAATCATAATATACTTAATCCTGTATAACAAACATTATTATGGTAAATCAACGTATTATGATAATATATTTCAACTGTATTCAATCATAATATGATATTTTAAAATTGTTACAATAACCATAATATACTTAGACTACAATCATAATTTTAACCATAGTATGTTGCTCTTAGAATATGGTAACCACAACCATGTTTTTTCTATGCGTGTAAGTGAATTAATGTTTATTGACTTCTAAAGAGTTAAAATAATCCAATTCTGTTTAAAATTTAATACATTTTTTTTTCTAATGAAATTTAACCAATTTTATTTTAAAGTTAATTAATAAATGAGTATAATATATTTATTTATGTTAATATTATTTCAGTCAAATTAGTTATATTCTATAATACTACCAATAAATGATATAGTTCAAAGCAGATGAGCGGAAATTTCGTACAAATATTATTGGTTGATGCAGTTTTTTTGGTATTGCATACCTAGACTCCATTTAAGGTCCTCCTGCATAACTTGCATCTGAATGGCAGTTTAGCAACGAAACTCTGTATCGACAAGTTTTATAAAAACTAAAATATTTATTTATTTACTGTTAAGCTAAGTATTTTTCATCCTATTCCTTTTAAAAATTTTCCTTAAATTTGCCACCAATTAAATTTTCCGCTTTTATTTGCCAAAATCCTTCCCAGTATAAAATAATGAGTGGCAGTATGAAATATATAAATGTTCATACTAGTGTATAAAAATAAGTACTTTATGCTTTTTATTTTCCTAAAAAAAAATATTTTATGATGATGCGATTTTTTACAGACATCCATATAATTTTTGTAATATTTTCTGCCATTCTTTATTTTTAACCCACATCACAGCCACTAACAATCACCACCCTTCTGAAAACAAATTATTGGTCTAGTGATGCCACAACTCCAGCTACATCATCGTATTTGTACGCAAAGGAAGTTAAGAAAGCAGCCGCCAAAAAATAAAAGGCATTAACTTGTCAAACCTCAGCTAAAGTGAACATATTTTTCGTATTTCAGTGTTGTAATAATGCAAAATGGTACATATACCGTATACTTGTACTTACGTTCATAAAGAAACATAAATTGTTCATATTCAATATGTTTCTAGGATTCAAATTTTTGTGTATGAGTGTTTAAGTATGTGTGTTAGTATGTAAATTTTGTACAAAATGTAATGTTTTGTAATATTATGCGCGATTTGAACGCGATTATAAAAGCTTTTCGCAATATTTTTCTATAATTTATATGCTTTCATAACATCAACATTGTTTTTTTTTCAAAAATTTCTTTTTGTTAAATTAAGGTTTGTGGCAAATTGTATAATGTTTGTACGAGTAAAAATCATCATTTAACCATCTTTAAAGTATTACTTCCTTGTTGCTTTTATTTTATTTTTTTGTGTGTCTAATGCATCGATTTAAATATTGCTATTGCCTCCTGTAGTAAAAAGTGTAACAAGTAAAATGTTTATATGAAAACTAAATTTCAAATGAAAATTTATGTCTGCATTATGAATTTTAAGCACTGCGAGCAAGATATCTAAAATACCACAATATTTAAAAAATTATTGCTAAAGTAGGCAGAAAACTCAGGGCGATTTTAATCGAAGGAAATTTAAGATTTAAACACTTTAAATCTTCTCACATTATTGTCGGGCGATCTACTATGACCTACAACATATGGATACCGAGACAAGACTGTAATAGGTTATTGAACCAATATATTTATTTATTAATTTATTTATTTATTTATTTATTTATTTATTTATTTATTTATTTATTTATTTATCTATCTATCTATCTATCTATCTATCTATCTATCTATCTATC
>NC_060951.1:59374959-59378914 GCF_022045245.1 Lucilia cuprina | reverse complement strand
GTTCTAGTTCAGTTCTAGTTCAGTTCTAGTTCAGTTCTAGTTCAGTTCTAGTTTAGTTCTAGTTCAGTTCTAGTTCTAGTTCAGTTCTAGTTCAGTTCTAGTTCAGTTTTTTGTCAGTTCTAATTTTGTAAAATTCGTGTAGCTTTAAATCTTGTCCTAAAAGACAATAAAAGTGTACATTGTTAGTATCTTCTAAAAATTTTATGTTTGAAATATCAATTAAGTGGTTTGAAAATCAGAATCATTATTATATTTAAAGTACATATTTTAATATATTTTGCGAACACATTAAAAATTTAATTTTTTAGACAGTTTCAACTTGGGGTCTGACAATTTTATTAAGACATAAAACTTTCATTGCTTCTTCATTTTAAGACTGTATAATGCCAAACAGTACATAAATTTTAAATAGAAATTAATCTGTGTCTAAGGAAAAAGCACAAATTTTACTTGCAACAACAACCAAAGCTGGAAAATTAAATAAATCTACAAAATGAGTCTATCACTATTTAATATATGTAAAAAACACAAACATATATAGATTTATTACCAAGAAAACTGCTACTGAGAAAATGAATGTTACATAAAAAGCCATTAATAAATTTTACATGAAATTTTCAGTGAACTCATATAAAAAAATTTGCATAAAATTTTGAATTGAGTCTAATTTACATTTTATTACACAAAATATTTACAATATAAATCATAATTTATTTTACATGTTATTTCATTATGCCCTTAAACAACTACCCCCTGGTATTACAATCACGAATATGTGTACTCGTACCCACTTAGACTCAGGGGAAATGTACAACGGACTCTATACTAAATTTACAATTTTTCATTTTTTCTTGTTTGTGATTTAATGTCTACTTTAAAGCCATAAAAATTAACAAATTGATTAAACAGTTTTTTTGTGCATTTCTGGTAACAATGACAACGATAGCGCTCACAACGTAGTCAACCTAATAAACACACATGACTGTAGTGTATAGATTAAAATTTTTTCTTCAGTTTATGCGTGATAAATGAAGTTATTAACTAAAACAGATATGAAGTTATAATCAGGTATGCCCGCACAAGCGTTTTTAAAAGTTCGACAAACTGGATGAAATGTTTCTATAAACTTTATATAAACTTAAATTTGTATTAATTTATTTATGCTACAAATATGTAATTTCACTTTAATTTTGGCAAAACTTAGAGAAAATCTCAATTTCTATATTTATACCTCAATAACTGGCGACAGCAAAAAATGCAAACAAGCGTCAACATCAACACAACGGAAATAGAATAATGGAATTTCCGAAAATCGATGACACCCAAGGGGCGCATTTGTTATCTATCGTATATTATGTTTTTTTTTTGTCGAAGGTATAACATGGAACAAATAAACATACATTTTGTATCTTAACATATACTCTCTATTGTACATAAAAACAACAATTTTGTACAAAATAAAAAAAACATGAACAAAAAATAAATATTTTTGCACAAAAAATCACGAACAAAATTGTAATGACCTACACCAGGACAGCTAGTAATAATGTTGTTTAACTAGTTCAGTTCTAGTTCAGTTCTAGTTCAAGTTCTAGTTCAGTTCTAGTTCAGTTCTAGTTCAGTTCTAGTTCAGTTCTAGTTCAGTTCTAGTTCAGTTCTAGTTCAGTTCTAGTTCAGTTCTAGTTCAGTTCTAGTTCAGTTCTAGTTCAGTTCTAGTTCAGTTCTAGTTCAGTTCTAGTTCAGTTCTAGTTCAGTTCTAGTTCAGTTCTAGTTCAGTTCTAGTTCAGTTCTAGTTCAGTTCTAGTTCAGTTCTAGTTCAGTTCTAGTTCAGTTCTAGTTCAGTTCTAGTTCAGTTTTAGTTCAGTTTTAGTTCAGATATAATTTAGTTCTATTTACTTCTATATGTTTGTATATGTGTAACTGATATAGAGTATTACTTAATCAACATTGCCTAACTATTTAATCTTATTTGTTTATGGGTTGATTGCATTTGTTTCCAAAACAAAGATTGAAATTGAAAGACTCATCTTGATATTGCTGCTTGCTATACGGACATTCACAATCATTGAAGCTTAAAAAACAAGTTGTCTGTGAAATTTAATAGATCCGTTTTTATTTATATCATACAATTTGTGAAAATGTTTTCTTAATAAATTTAAATATTGTGGCTTTTAAATAAGGAAAAACTCTAAAAGAAAGAATAAATTTTGGCAATAGAAAATTAAATAAAAGAATTTTGCATTTCATGATTAACAATTGACTCACGTGTTAACAATTTGTCTTGTAAAACATTTATTTTATTTGCTTGTTTCCAATAAATATATTTAATGTCATTATTATTAAAAAGAACCTTTAACGTACATGGTAACATTTCGCCAGGGATTAACTTATAATTTTTTAATAGATTTTTGGGTTAACAAAAATTCTTTATTGTAAATATTTTTATGGATAAATATTGACAATGGTAAAAATAAACTGCCAACAAACATGCTCATCACGTAACAAATGTTTCCATTTAATAGGTTTTTTTGTTTTGTTTTCTTTGTATTTTATAGAAAATACAAAGACAGTGGTTTGTTTAAGGCAAGTTAAATTTTATTATTTGTATGTTAGGTCATTATAACATTTATTTATAGTTATAATACCACTGTTCAAAGGTAGAAAGCTGTTCATCTAACCCAAATAAGATATAATTCTTTTTTATATTTTATTTTCAAACAGATACTTTAGTATAGAAATATGTACTTAAATACTCACTACATAAATAAATAGAACTCAAAGGATATTTCAATATTCAACAGGCGTTCTTCATATTCGTTCAAATGTCGTCTTCCATCGTTAAACACTACAAAAGACACTAACAACTAAACAAACACACTCGTGTATTTGTTTTTCCTGTATAGGGAGGATACTTAAAGGGAATTTATTGAAGTTTTTAATTCTTTTTTGTTGCAAATAAATTCTGATTTATTGGTAATAAAAGGCCATAACAAACACATAATCAATCTACTAACTACAGGCAGGCAGCCAACCATCCAGTCATTCGATTCCTTTAGCCATGTAGAATATAAAGTTCAAGCCATAGAATGGTTACAAGAGTACAAACTTCAAAAACAATATGTTGTCATTATTGTTTTAAGATGAAAACACTAAAACGTGTAGCAATAATAGTAAAAGTGGTGGCAGTTTATATTAAGCAGGATATAAAGCATTCTTTGGTCGGCCTTAGAGCCATTAACCAAAAAAGGACACATCAACGTTGAGCAGGTCAAATATTGTTTTTTTTTTCAATTAAAATTTTCTTTTTTTAAAGAGGGATACCATAAAAATTCTTTACTATTGTATGGAATATTGTTATTTTAGCTTCCAAAGAATTGCCTTAATATTTAATAAAACATGTGTGGAATCGACAATTTGTTGTGCTAAATACTGAGTAATAATAAATAAAAAAACGAGAGCAAAAAGTTTGGTTCACTTGCAACCTTTTCGAAAAAAAAACAAACAACAGATGTTGCATGTTTTTAATAACATCATTGTCATTGTATTTTCCAAAGCTTGTGGTGGGAGTGAGTTTGTTTGTTGTCCTTTACTTGATGATTATTAAAAGATGTCCTTTGAATTTTTTATTTCCCCAGCCAACATTCTGAGGTTACTACGAAAAGTGATTTAAAAAAACTTTTGTTTAAAGCATTTGGGAAATTCATAAAAAGACCTGAATGTTTAAACATTGAAAAACCACAACTGCAAATATCAGCAATCATCTACTGACCATAGAATTATAAATGAAAAAATTAAATTTATGTATTTTGCATCATATTGAAAAATAAAAAAAACTAGCCAAGAATATTTCAGTTCTAGTTCTAGTTCTAGTTCTAGTTCAGTTCTAGTTCAGTTCTAGTTCAGTTCTAGTTCAGTTCTAGTTCAGTTCTAGTTCAGTTCTAGTTCAGTTCTAGTT
>NC_060951.1:59373287-59374859 GCF_022045245.1 Lucilia cuprina | reverse complement strand
GAACTGAACTAGAACTGAACTAGAACTGAACTAGAACTGAACTAGAACTGAACTAGAACTGAACTAGAACTGAGCTAGAACTGAACTAGAATTGAACTAGAACTGTACTAAAACTGAACTAGAACTGAACTTGAATCTTTTAAAGGCCCATAAGGTGGTCTTGGTAGTCGTTAAAAGTTTCGTTAATATTTATTAAAAAAAATGCACAGAATTTTAAATATAATAGAGAAAGTAATATATTTATAACATTTTATTGTCATAAGTAATTGTGTTTTGGTTTTGAAAAAATTAAAGATATTTTTGAGTATTTGCTTTAATACAAATAGTCACTGAAATGACGCATGTGAAGTCAGTCCTTTACTGTTTTTTCCACATTGTTGTGTTTTTTATTCGCCTGTATTTTTCCTACCCATAAAATAATGTTATTTTGATGATGACGATGATGACAGTGATGACAATAGGTAACTAACTGTATGATGACACACGTCGCGCAATACAACACATGCTTATTTTCCAGCTTATGGTTGTTAAGTATTTTAACTTTTTTTACATTTTTATTCTTCTTGATAATGATGATGATTTTGCAAGGTAAATGTATGGAAGTTCGAGTGGTAATAACAATGTGTCTGCATATGAAATTACCATTGTGGCAGACTAAGAAGTAGTTATTATTATTATTATTTTTTTTGAGTTTGTGGCAACATGTTGTGTTTTTGGGGAATATGTTTTCATCATTAAGCTTATTATGAGAATTGCATTCGTTATTTACTTATACGTAATATTTTTTTTGGCTTAAGTATTCGAGAAGAGTATCAACATATTTTAGCAAAAATTTTCTGCTCTGAGACAATATCAGATTTTTTTGTTATTTTTTTTTTCTTTTTTTCTCGAGATCATTAATTTTAATTTTAACACAATTTTCCCTAAAATGACATGAACATCTTTTAAATACTGCTGTCAACAAACTGCTAATGCTCTTCCACATACAATTCACTTACATTAATTTCTTCTCCCTCCAATAATTTTATCAGTTTTTTAAGAACATTTTATGGGTCAGTTATCAGTAGTCCATATCATCAAAAATGACATACGAATATCATCAGGCATTATGTTTGACAGCTGTGTGATTTTGTATGTCTTATTTTATTTGATAATTTTTGTCATATTTGTTGATTTGTATAATGTTAAACGTGACTAAAATAATATTTAACGTAGCAAGAATAACCATTATGTCCTTTGGCCACGCGTTGCTTCACGTTATTATAAAGTATCATTGTCCATTTATTTGACCATCAGATTTAACTGTCAGTCAGAGTTTGTTACTTGATTCTTGATTTTGGATTAAATTCCTTAAAAAAGACTGACAACATTCTTATGTTTTTCTTAAAATGTTTAAGGAAAATAATATAAAATGTAATAAAAATTTATTAATCATCCATTCATTTGCAGGTAAATTGTTAAAATACTGAACTAGGACTGAACTAGAACTTAACTAGAACTGAACTAGAACTGAACTAGAACTGAACTAGAACTGAACTAGAACTGAACTAGAACTGAACTAGAACTGAACTA
>NC_060951.1:59272920-59373187 GCF_022045245.1 Lucilia cuprina | reverse complement strand
TTCTAGTTCAGTTCTAGTTCAGTTCTAGTTCAGTTCTAGTTCAGTTCTAGTTCAGTTCTAGTTCAGTTCTAGTTCAGTTCTAGTTCACTTCTAGTTCAGTTATAGTTCTGTTCAGTTATAGTTTTGAAAATTATTATCTTTCTTAAAAGTATTTTTTTTTTAATAAATTATCTTCTCAATTTATTATTGCATATTCTCATACCATTTTTCACAACATAAAATTAGGTTAAGCATTTTATATTATAAGATCTCCCCAGTGTTTGAAGTCATAAAGTGACATTTTAGGCAACTTAAGTGCAACTTGAGTTAACAGTTTAACGCGTTTGTTTTTGTCCATATAAGACTTATTTAGCATACATTTAGTATAACAAATACATTACATTGGTGTACAGGGAGGCGTAAATTTTTTACTTGACACCATTGAGTACAACAACAATTACTGGAATAACAACAATAGCCAAGAAAAATAATGCCACAGTTTAAAGGAAAAAATACTAGAAAATAACTGTGGAGCAAAGTTTAGCACTTGCAACACTATACTTGTACGGGAACATCTACGTACGACACTTTATGGCCCCAAGCATTGTATGGATTTTGTTTTTTATCTTTATACTGCAAGGGCAATGAAGGCAATTTGAAACGATCAAAGAGCGTAAAATTATGTAAATTAATTTCACGCCTTTTTAGATATGTAGATACGAGTTCGAGGCGAGTACTTAAACAGCGAATAGATATGAGAATGCAAAGTTGAAAAAAAAGAACGCTATTGTTTGTTTTTTGTTGATGATGGTGTTGACCGATTTTTTGCTGTTGTTGGTGATGGGAAAATTGTGAAGGAAACCAAAGGGAGAGTAGGTTTAGTAGATGTATTTCTTTTTTTAAATAAACATGTATTTAAAATTGACTATATTAAAACGTTTTATTCGTTTTTAAATAAAGTGTTTACATATTTTAGAGATAAAGATTAAATGCTTTAATAGCAGGGATGATGACCACTTAGAGTCAATGATAATGTTTTAAAATTGTATATTTTAAGTAAATATGTGTTAATTGTTAATAGGTTTTATTTAAATTAGATTTTTTTCGAATAAAGGCTGTTTATTTTAAATTTTATAAATTTTATATGAAAAAAGTTGTTGAATTTAAAATGTTGAACTTAAAATAATATTACATCTTATAAGACATGGGTGAAATTTTTTGCATATATCCATTAGTGTACATATGTAAAAATATGATTTATGTACAAACATATGTATATATACATATATCTCTCCTATAAAAGACAAATTAGTTATTTAGGGTCTTCCGTAAGTCTTTGTCTTGTGCGTCTTCTTGCAATCCCCCACACATGAAAACAGCTACAAGTCTAAAATATATTTACCAAAAAAAGATATAAACTCTAACTTATATACAACAAACAATTAATTATGGTTCTCTATAGAATAACAACAAAATTTTTAATTGAATTTTCAAGCAAAAGATGAACAACATCAAGACATGGAACAAGACATCGTTGAAGGAAAATACTATAAAATCTCTGTAATGCATTTTACCGTAGATGATGAAGGGATCCTTGAATTACAAGCAAAATATACAGGTGTATAAGGTTGTTCTATAAAAAAGAAAAACTTAAAAGTTTTCTTGATTGCTAGCGACCACATATGGTTTTTAGTGTTGTGTGTAGCTGAAGCTATTAAATATTTTTCGTTGGTATTAGTTGAAGACATTGACATGGTGTACTTGCATGTCTGTGTCATTTTTAAGGTAAATCTATAAATTAAATAATGTATCTGGTTATATGTACAATATACTAATTTGTTTTTTCTCTTCCTCAAGCTAAAGAAATTATGGAAGATTTTAGACTTTTTTATTTTTATATTGTCTTAAATGATTTATATAATCCTTTTAGCAAAAAGTTTCATTACCATGTAAGGGACTAAAATCATTATTTTAAATTGGTGATGTTTTTGGAGACAAGTACTTACCACGAACGCTTACAAGTAGTTAGAAAAAGTAGTCGTTGTAGATCACATGAAAAAACATATACAGCTTCTATAGCTTCACAGGCAAAAGGACTAATGAAGTAGTAATTACTTATATAACTCATTATTAAGAAGGCCACTTCTGAGTAAACCAGACAATATGTAGTAGACAAAGTATGCTTATAGGTAAGTAATTAAAATTGAGAATCATTTTGCAAAAAGTACCCACAAATTTTGGATATACTTGATATTTATCTAAGTTCAATAATGCTAAAGAATCAAAAAGTAGCTTTTAAAAAACGAAAAATTACCAAAAAATCCTTTCCCACAGATGTTGAAAAACTCATGACTTTGAATGTTAAATTTTACTTTTCTAGATTTAATATTGTAAAAATTTAAAAAGTTGAATTTAAAGAACGAAAAAGTACCAAAAATTCCCTTTTTGTAGTCCAATACTTTAAAAATATATTTGGTTAAGTTTAATTCTCTTTAAATTTAAAAATATTGATTTTATTCTATATAATATTAAAAGTGCGTGTCCTTTTTTTCTATAAATTAAATTTTTAAAACAGTTACTCATACATATACATATATTTGTGTGGGTTTAATTAAGACTTAACAAGGTCTTTACACTTTTCAAATTGTTGTCATTGTTGCTCATACGCAGTAAAGTCACATACATACATCCAACATCAACATATGACAAATACCCCTACTCTATGAAACTGTTCACACATACATTTAGAAAAATTTAATTTTTATTTTATTAGAACCACAACTTATAAAGTAAAGTGGATTTTGAGAGTTGAGACCCTTTTTTATGTTGAAAAAAAAAAAACAACAGCAGCATCCTTTTTTCCAAAGAATAGCCAGTCAGTCAGACATGCATACTATACTTTTGAAACCTTACATTACCCAAACATTTATACAAATTTATATACATATATATTTTTTTATTTACAGACAGCTGTGGCCTTGTTGTAAAGCGGGACACTTGGCGTATTATGCCCGCATTAACACTGAACATGAACAAGTTATTCATGAAAAACAAAAAGGAATCAGGAGGCAAGTAGTATTTACGTAAAAACCTTTATCCTTTTTTTCTATTTCCAAGTATGTACGGGCTACTTCACGTATTGTGTGACTTATTTTAGCTTTGGGACATTTCCGCACTTACTAAGAGCTACTCCAGCAGTCCAGTAGCCCTTAGAATGAAAACAAAATGACTACACATTAACAAACAAATTTGAAAATAAAGCAAATAGTTAGAAAGGGAACAATCTAGTCTCATCATACTAGGGTATTGTGTTGATATTAAGAGAAATGGGTAAAATTTTATTTTAAAATCGAATGTGTAGATTATGCATTTTATATTTGTTTATACAGAAGAGATTAAGGAAATAGCAGGAAATAATGATAAATTTTAAAGCACAGAAATATGAGCCTTTTGACTCGGTATTTTGATACGAAATCGTGCGCTATCCGGGAGTAATACCAATACTTTTTGGCTGTCAGTACTATAATATGGAGAAATCATTTGAGTGGCAGTCAGACTGGAAAACATATCCTAACAGGCCAGAGTTTGCATTTAGTTATATGCGGGGTTTTGGATAGGTCCCACAAGGACAAAAACCCATTTTGTTCTTAAGGCATCTAGTTTACCAAGTGATTGAAAAGAACTACCGAGGTCGATAAGTTAAAATACAATAGATTCAATTTACACTCTTATGTTAGCCAATGTCCTCTATAGAAGGTAGATAGATGATGCGCTTGAACGCCAATTGAGAAATATTAAAAATGTTTTAAACTTTATTTCGGTTAGTTGTTTATTGTCATTTAGATCGGATTAATATTTTTCCTAACGAAGTAAAAATAGACTCATTTTCTTTTACAAACATTAATTAATGTACATTTATAAAAGGATAAACTGCTGCTAATGTGTTTAATATTGCTATATTATTTTTCAGAACTGTATATGATTTACGCAGGCTACAAAATATTTCTAAACATTTTACAAAGGAAATTCAGGAAAAAAAAAAGTATAAAATAAACATATGTGAGTGTATCTAATTTTGGACACTAACAATTCTCTTCTCCACTCCTTAAGCTCCACATACTAGATATGTATGATTTTCCTTTTTAACATAAATCTGATTAAAATTTTTAGAATTTTGCCTTTTAATGTGATTCTTGATCAAAATGTATTAAGTTTTTTTTCCTATTCATGTGTCCTAAAATGTTAAAAAAACCTCATACCTCTTTTAAGTAAATAAAAACACACTTTTTATAGAAATGTCCTTTAGACGAAAGTACAACAGTAGTATGAGTAATATTCAAATAATGTTACGCATTATTTTGTTGGGGTATATTTTCTATTTTTTTTTTATATACATGTGTTTGTGTCTTTTGTCTATTGCTCTATAAAAGTTTTTAATACTAAATATATAATTATTTCTTTTATTTATTGTAATATTTGTTTTTTTTATTTCACATTTTTTCTTTGTTAATTAAATAAAAAGAAATTCATATTTTTTGTTTTACTACAAACTTTGAAGTTTATATTTTTAATAATTTTTAAAAAATTATGTCTGTATAAGAGTATTTATTTCTTTTATGATTTTTATTGCCAATTTAACAACTTAATTGTAAATACTTCGCATTTAATTAGTGTGTTTTTGGTAATATGAGGTTTTATCATTTAAAAAATATATAATTTTTTTTTTTGGTTTATAGTGCAGGAAAAAAGCGACATAACCAGTAAAAATAACTTTAAAAGCTTAAAAGAGTTGGTATGGTGCGATGTAATAAAATTGGCAAATAAAGCGTCTGATTACATGTAGGTCACTATAAGAGTAAAACATTCGTAATGTAGTAGTAGAAGTATTTACCGAGCTCCTGCTGGTAATGTATCAAATTTTATAAAGTTATTTTGAAAGCAGTGATTTTGATTTTTATAAAAATTTTAATGTCGAATTTCGTTGTTTGTGAAGGAGACTTATATGGTGGTAGAGTCGTTCAAATATGAACCAAATTTATAAAATTTCAATGTACAAGAATGTACAATGTACTTATCGTAAACAACTGCCAAGATGGCCTTATTTTTCGTTGGTCTTTTTCAACTACCTGCCATAGACTTCCCGTTAAGGAAGAATCACTGGTTGAAATCAGTTGAAATCAATCTTCTGGTATCTTATGTCAGAAGGTACCAGATCCGTTTCAAGACCGCGCAACCATACTTTTAGATGGCTCTGCAATAGCACCTAAGGACACACGAGCTGACCAAATCAAAGACTCCTTGATATAAGTGGCTTTTAGGACCTACAGCTTTATGCAGAATATGATTAGATTAAACTACAAACACAACTAATCATGAAAACTATTAATTATTCTAAAGTATGCAGCAAAATCCCAACATCACGCCATCTCTTTTACTACAACGTTTTTACCATCTGTTTAACCTTCTCATCCATCTAACTTCTCAACACTTCTGTATCTTCAAACGCAACCATCTACTTCATTTCTTCTATCATCTGAAACATTTTATTTGTGAATCTAATCCAACTGTCCTTTTTCACGATTTTGGTTATAAAACCCTGCAACAAAGTGTTTTCCGAAGAAACTTTAACCAACTGATCAGACAGGACAAAATCTTACGATCAACAATACAAGATTGCCATTCACATGTAAAATCATTCCAAGGAAAGAAGATTATCATAAGTTTAAAGTTTCAGGGAATTGCAATGACATCTATATGGAAAATCACAAAGGCAACATGCCCTCGGGGGAGACAGACAGGCAAATGGATGTCTAAGAATTGAAAAACTATCAAAAATTTGTATATGTTCGATTTTTTTACATGGATGCCAATTCTTTTCAATACGACTTTAACAATTTAAAATATAATTATTGAGGTAATATTAAATTCCCTCAGAATCTATTTATATTGTTCTAACGTGTTTAATACTTTTTTATTGCCTTAGTTTTTTTCGAATTTAATTTTGAATTTCTTGACTAAAATATCTTCTTATTAACATGATGTAGAAGAAAGCCCACAACAACCAATAGAACATCCTACACAGACTTTAAGTTTCAATTTAATAAATTAAATTTAACCTTTCAAAACTCACGTTTCAGAATGAAAAAACAAAACACATACACACACATATATATTTAAAAACTTATGCAAAATTTATTAAATCTCAAACCATTTCAAATAAATGGAAATTAAAACAAAAACATGTTTATTCGAAATGACCTTTTAAGACTTCTTTCAATTTATACGGTCGAGAGTGCGTGTTTTGGTCATGTAATCGCATTTCAATTGGATGAAGATGAAAGCGGTCATTATACAACTCTAACCTTTCATACACACACAAAACTACAAATGAAACCACAAAAACCTTATAAAGACTCCAAGGAAACACGATTTGAAGAAAATTGAAAATTCCTTAATGTTAAAACCAAGATATAATGGGGTTCCTTTAAAGATTTTTTGACTACACAAAAACAATAAATACTTGTATAGTTTGACACTGCTTTTGGTAAAAAAAACTAATATTAATGTATGTATACGAGTATGTATTTTAGTAGGATACACATACACATATGGGAAGTCCTTTAAGAAAGAGTATTTAGTTGTGTGTTTAGTTTTAGTTTATAAGAAAGTTTAAAGAAAGTCGTAAAACGCTTTCAAGCATACAAATTGCACAAATAACACTACAGGCCAGCTTTGGACAGAAACAAAAAAACAACAAAAACTAAAATATTTATTTTAACATACACATACACTAACTTACAATAATAAATTCTGGTATATAAAAAACAAATAGTTTAAGTGAATTGATATGTGTGAGTGTGTGATTATTAGTATTAGTGTAGTCATTAAAACATATACAAAACTATCTGTGTTCTACGTATCTGTATAGATATTAATACATATGTATGTCTATGTATGCTTTTAGTTGGTAGCAGGACATGTTATTTATATGTATGTGGGTGTGTGTGAAATAGAGGTATTTTGCTGTTATTGTTGTTTATTTGTTTGCATGTGCACTCAAGGGTTATAAAAACTTTAAACACAAATACATATGTTTTCTTCAAGCTACATAAACTTAGATAAACGCCATTACACAGTGTAACGCAAAGAAATTTTCAAACAAATATTTTTAATTTCAAATAAATTTAACAGTTAAAAACTTAAAAGTTGCCTAACTAACTAACTAACTAACTAACTAACTAACTAACTAACTAACTTACTGACTTACTGACTTACTGACTTACTAACTTACTGACTTACTAAATTACTAACTTACTAACTTACTAACTTACTAACTTACTAACTTACTAACTTACTAACTTACTAACTTACTAACTTACTAACTTACTAACTTACTAACTTACTAACTTACTAACTTACTAACTTACTAACTTACTAACTTACTAACTTACTAACTTACTAACTTACTAACTTACTAACTTACTAACTTACTAACTTACTAACTTACTAACTTACTAACTTACTAACTTACTAACTTACTAACTTACTATCTGACTTATTTACTTAGTAACGTACCTACTTACTAACCAACTGAAGCAAATATTTGTGAAAAAAGTTGTCCTTCCTACAAGTCCTTTTTGGGCAGTGTTGCGACGGATCCACGGAATTACGAGTTGACAACAGTGTCAATTTTTTCGAAATTGCTTTAGTTGATCCAAAATGTAAATAAAAATGTATATGTGCAACACTGTTCATCTTTAAGAAAATTTCATGGTACATCTTATACTACAAAAATATATGATCCTGTATTTTAAAACTATTTTAATGTACAATAACACACAAACTACATGCCTCCAATTGTAAAACTGACTATGTTTGTATATACCCAAGTACAACTTACACATGTAATATTCTCTACATACATAAATATGTTGGTTACTTTATCCATCTTATTTCTCGAAAAAATAACAAAATTTATAAGATTTCTATTTTTAATGCAGGCATTATCAACCATTAGTCAAGGGGTCTTAATTTGCTAAAACACAAAATAAGAAAAATACTCATACTCAAACAACAACAAACTATCAGGAAAACAAAAATCTTATAAAATCATTCATACTTACTGAGACTTTAGGGAAAAAAAACTTAAAAATTTCTTTTAAAAGAAGAAAATACCAAACTTACAATTATTTGGTGTTGTGACCATTAAAACTGTTTGTCTGTTATTTGAAAGATTCTTAATATGAACAAACATACATGCATAATATCTACATGTTTGTTTAACTTAATGTGTAAATGTATGTATTTGAGGGTAAATAATTTCACAGATTCATTTGAATGTGTTATTTATGCATGACTGCATTTGGTCAGAGAATTTGTAAGACATTTCAAAAGAACTTAAAGAAATTAACATTTTTAAGATGTACTTGTAAAATACCAAAAACCCCAAAAACGGACACTTATTTTCTAGGATTTCTAAGAAAACCAAAACTACCAATAATAATTTGCATATCAAAGTCAAAAACATAAGAAAACAACACACGTTTACCAAAAAGTAATTGAAAGCAGTTGTCTGTCTGCTTTCTTTTCATACGAACACTCTTTCCCTAAATTTGTTAATTTATTAAGAATCTGTAAGAAAAAAATTATATTCAAGATTTAAATTGTTTATTAAAGCGGCTCATTAAAAAAAAATAGTAAAGGAAATGAAACAAATTATAGAAAAAATAAAATAAATTACGCGTTTACCACAGACTGCACCACATCAAAGTGACCACTTGTTAACTAACTGACTGAAGCTGACTACTACCGCCTGTCCAGTTGACTGATGTGTATGTCTATTTGCCTTTTTTACTTGTTCATTTATTTGGTTTATTTATTTGGAGTTCTTTTTTCATTCGGATACACACAAAGTCCCTTCATTAACATTTTTCACTTCATAATTATGCTCCTTCTCTACCATATTTATACTATGTACCGACTTGTCTACTTCGTTTGCAGCATTCCCCAAGGCTTTCATTATATAAACAGAAAAACAACAACAAACATACGCATTTTAAATACCCTTGTCCTTTTAGCAGCATACGAAAATAAAAATCACTAGAAATTAAGAAAAAATACATCATAATTTTCCATAAGAAACCATTAAAATCTAATTCATTCACTTTTGGTTCTGAGGATGTGAGTCTACTGTGGGTATTCCTAATTAACATTAATGTCTACTTCAGTCATTTAAAAAAAAAAAAGAAAAAAAATGTTGACCATTTTACATCAATATGCGTTTACGAATAAAAATGTTGTTTTGTTTTCTATTTTAGTTATAAGAAGTTGGAGAAGAGATCGTATAATAATGAACCTATATTCATAGAGTGATTAAGTCGTTGTTTAGTCGTTACTTTGTAAATACATACTATTGAGATAAGGAATTTAAAAGAAGTCAAGATCAAAAATTATATACTCCACATATTCACAACACATTCATCTATTTCTCCTTAAAAAGATCGCATCCAAAGACCGACGTTCTTGCCTGTATTACATATCAATGGTTAGAGTCGTAGGGGAAGAAATTGGTTCTTCGATCACACAGTTCCATATTTAATTAACACATTTTTTTCAGTGGACATAAGGACCTGCTTCTTATAATAAATTTCAACACACTCTGATATGAGGAATATTACCGATAAATTAAAGACAAATTCATTACAACTCCACCGACACTTCAACGGTCACGAGCCAAAACAATGATCACTTTAGTTTTCAACCAAAAATCGATTTGTTGAGGGAAAACATAAAAGTCAATTTATCTAGGAAACTAGAAGAGATAGAGTCAGAACGCTGATAATCTGTGATCACTTTAATTTTCACATTAATTTAATTTGAGTGAAAACATAAAAGTCCATTTATCTAGGAAACTCGTAAAGATAGAACCAAAACAATGATAATCTATGATCACTTTAATTATCAACCAAAAATCGATTTTTTTAATGAAAACATAAAATTCCATTTATCAAAGAAACTAGAGGAGATAGAGCCAAAACAATTATAATCTGTGATCACTTTAATTTTTAACCAAAAATCGATTTTTTGGGTGAACACATAAAAATCAATTTTTCTTGGAAACTAGAAGAGATAAAGCCAAAACAATGATAATCTGTGATCACTTTTATTTTCAACCAAAATCGATTTTTTGAGTGAAAACATAAGAGTCCATTTATCTTAGAAACTAGAAGAGATAGAACCAAAACAATGATAATCTGTGATCACTTTAATTTTCAACCAAAAATCGATTTTTTGAGTGAAAACATAAAAGTTCATTTATACTGGAAACTAGAAGAGATAGAACCAAGGAAATGATAATCAGTGATCACTTTATTTTCAACCAAAAATCGATTTTTAAAGTGAAAACATAAAAGTCCATTAAACTTGGAAACTAGAAAAGATAGAGCCAAAACAATGATAATCTGTGATCACTTTAATATTCAACCAAAAATCGATTTTTTGAGTGAAAACATAAAAATCCACTTATCTTGGAAACTATAAGAGATAGAGCCAAAACAATGATTATCTGTGATCACTTTAACATAAAAATCCATTTATCTTGGAAACTAGAAGAGATAGAGCCAAAACAATGATAATCTGTGATGACTTTAATTTTACACCAAAAATCGATTTTTTGGGTGAAAACATAAAAATCCATTTATCTTGGAAACTAAAAGAGATAGAGCCAAAACAATGATAATCTGTAATCGATTTTTTTAGTGAAAATCTACAAGTCTATTTATCTTGGAAATTAGAAGAGATAGAGCCAAAGCAATAATAATCTGTGATCACTTTATTTTCAAACAAAAATCGATTTTTTAAGCGAAAACATAAAAGTCCATTTATCTTGGAAACTAGAAGAGATAGAGCCAAAACAATGATAATCTGTGATCACTTTAATTTTCAACCAAAAACCGATTTTTTGAGTGAAAACATAAAAGTTCATTTATTTTGGAAACTAGAAGAGATAGAGCCAAAACACGGATAATCTGTGATCACATTAATTTTCAACCAAAAATCGATTTTTTGAGTTAAAACATAAAAGTTCATTTATCTTAGAAACTAGAAGAGATAGAGCTAAAACAATTATAATCTGTGATCACTTTAATTTTCAACCAAAAATCGATTTTTTGAGTAAAAACATAAAAGTCCATTTATCTTGGAAACTAGAAGAGATAGAGCAAAAACAATGATAATCTGTGATCACTTTAATTTTCAACCAAAAAATTTTTTTTGAGTGAAAACATAAAAATCCATTTATCTTGGAAACTAGAAGATATAGGGTCAAAACAATGATAATCTGTGATCACTTTAATTTTCAACCAAAAATCGACTTTTTAATTGAAAACATAAAAGTCCATTTATGTTGGAAACTTGAAGAGATAGAGCAAAAACAATGATAATCTGTGTTCACTTTAATTTTCAATCAAAAATCTATTTTTTGAGTGAAAACATAAAAGTTCATTTATCATGGTAACTAGAAGAGATAGGGCCAAAACAATGATAATCTGCGATCACTTTAATTTTCAACCAAAAATCGATTTTTTGAGTGAAAACATAAAAGTCCATTTATCTTGGAAACTAGAAGAGATAGAGCAAAAACAATGATAATCTGTGATCACTTTAATTTTCAATCAAAAATCTATTTTTAAAGTGAAAACATAAAAGTCCATTAATCTTGGAAACTAGAAAAGATAGGGCCAAAACAATGATAATCTGGGATCACTTTAATATTCAACCAAAAATTGATTTTTTGATTGACTATAAGAGATAGAGCCAAAACAATGATTATCTGTGATCACTTTAACATAAAAATCCATTTATCTTGGAAACTAGAAGAGATAAAGCCAAAACAATGATGTGATTTCTTTAATTTTCAACTGTGATGACTTTAATTTTACACCAAATATCGATTTTTTAGTTGAAAACATAAAGGTCCATTTATCTTGGAAACTAGAAGAGATAGAGCCAAAACAATGATAATCTGTGATCACTTTAATTTTCAACCAAAAATGGATTTTTTGAGTAAAAACATAAAAGTCCATTTATCTTGAAAACTAGAAGAGATAGAGCCAAAACAATAATAATCTGTGATCACTTTAATTTTCAACCAAAAATCGATTTTTTTGGTGAAAACATAAAAATCCATTTATCTTGGAAACTAGAAGAGATAGAGGCAAAACAATGATAATCTGTGATCACTTTAATTTTCAACCAAAAATCTATTTTTTGGGTGATAACATAAAAGTCCATTTATCTTGGAAACTAGAAGAGATAGAGCCAAAACAATGATAATCTGTGATCACTTTAATTTTCTACCAAAAATGGATTTTTTGAGTAAAAACATAAAAGTCCATTTATCTTGGAAACTAGAAGAGATAGAGCCAAAACAATGATAATCTGTGATCACATTAATTTTCAACCAAAAATCGATTTTTTGAGTGAAAACATTAAAGTTCATTTATCTTGGAAATTAGAAGAGATAGAGCCAAAACAATGATAATCTGTGATCACTTTAATTTTCAACCAAAAATCGATTTTTTTGGTGAAAACATAAAAATCCATTTATCTTGGAAACTAGAAGAGATAGAGCCAAAACAATGATAATCTGTGATCACTTTAATTTTCAACCAAAAATCTATTTTTTGGGTGATAACATGAAAGTCCATTTATCTTGGAAACTAGTAGAGATAGAGCCAAAACAATGATAATCTGTGATCACTTTAATTTTCTACCAAAAATGGATTTTTTGAGTAAAAACATAAAAGTACATTTATCTTGGAAACTAGAAGAGATAGAGCCAAAACAATGATAATCTGTGATCACTTTAATTTTCAACCAAATATCGATTTTTTGAGTGAAAACATAAAAGTCCATTTATCTTGGAAACTAGAAGAGATAGAGCGAAAACAATGATAATCTGTGATCACTTTAATTTTACACCAAATATCGATTTTTTGAGTGAAAACATAAAAGTCCATTTAACTTGGAAACTAGAAGAGAAGAGTGAAAACATAAAAGTCCATTTATCTTGGAAACTAGAAGAGATAGAGCGAAAACAATGGTAATCTGTGATCACTCAACCAAAAATCGATTTTTTAGTGAAAATCTAAAAGTCCATTTATCTTGGCAACTAGAAGAGATAGAGCCAAAACAATGATAATCTGTGTTCACATTAATTTTCAACCAAAAATCGATTTTTTGAGTGCCAAAACAATGATAATCTGCGATCACTTTAATTTTACACCAAATATCGATTTTTTGAGTGAAAACATAAAAGTCCATTTATCTTGGAAACTAGAAGAGATAGAGCGAAAACAATGATAATCTGTGATCACTTTATTTTCAACCAAAAATCGATTTTTTAGTGAAAATCTAAAAGTCCATTTATCTTGGAAACTAGAAGAGATAGTGTCAAAGCAATGATAATCTGTGATCCTTTAATTTTCAACCAAAAATCGATTTTTTGAGTGAAAACATAAAAGTTCATTTATCTTGGAAACTAGAAGAGATAGAGCAAAAACAATGATAATCAGTTTTCACTTTAATTTTCAATTAATAATCTATTTTTTGAGTGAAAACATTAAAGTTCATTTATCATGGAAACTAGAAGAGATAGAGCCAAATCATTGATAATCTGTGATCACTTTAATTTTCTACCAAAAATGGATTTTTTGAGTAAAAACATAAAAGTCCATTTATCTTGGAAACTAGAAGAGATAGAGCCAAAACAATGATAATCTGTGATCACATTAATTTTCAACCAAAAATCGATTTTTTGAGTGAAAACATAAAAGTTCATTTATCTTGGAAACTAGAAGAGATAGAGCCAAAACAATGATAATCTGTGATCACTTTAATTTTCAATCAAAAATCTATTTTTTGAGTGAAAACATAAAAGTTCATTTGTCATGGACACTAGAAGAGATAGAGCAAAAAAAAAAAATGATAATCTGTGATCACCAAAAATCTATTTTTGAGTGAAAACATACAAGTTTATTTATCTTGGAAACTAGAAGAGATAGGCCCAAAACAATGATAATCTGTGATCACTTTAATTTTCAACCAAAAATCGACTTTTTGAGTGAAAATATAAAAGTAATCTGTGATCACTTTAATTTTCAATTAAAAATTAATTTTTTGAGTGAAAACATAAAAGTCTATTTATCTTGGAAACTAGAAGAAATAGAGCCAAAACAATGATAATCTGTGATCACTTTAATTTTCAACCAAAAATCGATTTTTTGGGTGAAAACATAAAAGTCCATTTATCTTGGAAATTAGAAGAGATAGAGCCAAAAATCGATTTTTTGAGTGAAAACATAAAAGTTCATTTATCTTGGAAACTAGAAGAGATAGAGCCAAAACAATGATAATCTGTGATCACTTTAATTTTCAACCAAAAATCTATTTTTTGGGTGATAACATAAAAGTTCATTTATCTTGGAAACTAGAAGAGATAGAGCCAAAACAATGATAATCTGTGATCACTTTAATTTTCTACCAAAAATGGATTTTTTGAGTAAAAACATAAAAGTCCATTTATCTTGGAAACTAGAAGAGATAGAGCCAAAACAATGATAATCTGTGATCCTTTAATTTTACACCAAATATCGACTTTTTGAGTGAAAACATAAAAGTCCATTTATCTTGGAAACTAGAAGAGATAGAGCGAAAACAATGATAATCTGTGATCACTTTAATTTTACACCAAATATCGATTTTTTGAGTGAAAACATAAAAGTTCATTTATCTAGGAAACTAGAAGAGATAGAGCCAAAACAATGATAATCTGTGATCTCTTTAATTTTACACCAAATATCGATTTTTTGAGTGAAAACATAAAAGTCCATTTATCTTGGAAACTAGAAGAGATAGAGCCAAAACAATGATAATCTGTGATCACTTTAATTTTACACCAAATATCGATTTTTTGAGTGAAAACATAAAAGTCCATTTATCTTGGCAACTAGAAGAGATAGAGCCAAAACAATGATAATCTGTGATCACATTAATTTTCAACCAAAAATCGATTTTTTGAGTGAAAACATAAAAGTTCATTTATATTGGAAACTAGAAGAGATAGAGCCAAAACAATGATAATCTGTGATCACTTTAATTTTCAACCAAAAATCGATTTTTTGAGTGAAAACATAAAAGTTCATTTATCTTGGAAACTAGAAGAGATAGAGCCAAAACAATGATAATCTGTGATCACTTTAATTTTACACCAAATATCGATTTTTTGAGTGAAAACATAAAAGTTCATTTATCTTGGAAACTAGAAGAGATAGAGCCAAAACAATGATAATCTGTGATCACTTTAATTTTACACCAAATATCGATTTTTTGAGTGAAAACATAAAAGTCCATTTATCTTGGAAACTAGAAGAGATAGAGCGAAAACAATGATAATCTGTGATCACTTTATTTTCAACCAAAAATCGATTTTTTAGTGAAAATCTAAAAGTCCATTTATCTTGGAAACTAGAAGAGATAGTGTCAAAGCAATGATAATCTGTGATCCTTTAATTTTCAACCAAAAATCGATTTTTTGAGTGAAAACATAAAAGTTCATTTATCTTGGAAACTAGAAGAGATAGAGCAAAAACAATGATAATCAGTTTTCACTTTAATTTTCAATTAATAATCTATTTTTTGAGTGAAAACATTAAAGTTCATTTATCATGGAAACTAGAAGAGATAGAGCCAAATCATTGATAATCTGTGATCACTTTATTTTCTACCAAAAATGGATTTTTTGAGTAAAACATAAAAAGTCCATTTATCTTGGAAACTAGAAGAGATAGAGCCAAAACAATGATAATCTGTGATCACATTAATTTTCAACCAAAAAATCGATTTTTTGAGTGAAAACATAAAAGTCATTTAATTGGAAACTAGAAGAGATAGAGCCAAAACAATGATAATCTGTGATCACTTAATTTTCAATCAAAAATCTATTTTTTGAGTGAAAACATAAAAGTTCATTTGTCATGGACACTAGAAGAGATAGAGCAAAAAAAAAAAAAATGATAATCTGTGATACACACCAAAATCTATTTTTGAGTGAAAACATACAAGTTTATTTATCTTGGAAACTAGAAGAGATAGGCCCAAAACAATGATAATCTGTGATCACTTTAATTTTCAACCAAAAATCGACTTTTTGAGTGAAAATATAAAAGTAATCTGTGATCACTTTAATTTTCAATTAAAAATTAATTTTTTGAGTGAAAACATAAAAGTCTATTTATCTTGGAAACTAGAAGAAATAGAGCCAAAACAATGATAATCTGTGATCACTTTAATTTTCAACCAAAAATCGATTTTTTGGGTGAAAACATAAAAGTCCATTTATCTTGGAAATTAGAAGAGATAGAGCCAAAAATCGATTTTTTGAGTAAGAACATGAAAGTCCATTTATCTTGGAAACTAGAAGAGATAGAGCCAAAACACTGCTAATCTATGATCACTTTAATTTTCAACCAAAAATCGATTTTTTGAGTGAAAACATGAAAGTCCATTTATCTTGGAAACTAGAAGAGATAAAGCCAAAACACTGATAATCTGTGATCACATTAATTTTCAACCAAAAATCGATTTTTTGAGTGAAAACATAAAAGTCCATTTATCTTGGAAACTAGAAGAGATAGAGCCAAAACAATGATAATCTGTGATCACTTTAATTTTCAACAAAAAATCGATTTTTTGAGTAAGAACATGAAAGTCCATTTATCTTGGAAACTAGAAGAGATAGAGCCAAAACACTGCTAATCTATGATCACTTTAATTTTCAACCTAAAATCGATTTTTTGAGTGAAAACATAAAAGTTCACTAGAAACTAGAAGAGATAGAGCCAAAACAATGATAATCTGTGATCACTTTAATTTTCAACCAAACATCGATTTTTTGAGTGAAAATCTAAAAGTCCATTTATTGCGGAAACTAGATGAGATAGAGCCAAAGCAATAATAATCTGTGATCGCTTTATTTTCAACCAAAAATAGATTTTTTAAGCTAAAACATAAAGGCCATTTATCTTGGAAACTAGAAGAGATAGGGCTAAAACAATGATAATCAGTGATCACTTTAATTTTCAACCAAAAATCGACTTTTTGAGTGAAAACAGAAGAGATAGAGCCAAAACAATGAAAATCTGTGATCACTTTAATTTTCAATTGAAAATTAATTTTTTGAGTGAAAACATAAAAGTCTATTTATCTTGGAAACTAGAAGAGATAGAGCCAAAACAATGATAATCTGTGATCACTTTAATTTTTAACAAAAAATCGATTTTTTGAGTAAAAACATAAAAGTCCATTTATCTTGGAAACTAGAAGAGATAGAGCCAAAACAATGATAATCTGTGATCACTTTAATTTTCAACCAAAAATCGATGTTTTGAGTGAAAACATAAAAGTCCATTTATCTTGGAAACTAGAAGACATAGGCCCAAAACAATGAAAATCTGTGATCACTTTAATTTTCAACCAAAAATTGATATTTTGAGTGAAAACATAAAAGTCCATTTATCTTGGAAACTAGAAGAGATAGAGCCAAAACAATGATAATCTGTGATCACTTTAATTTTCAGCCAAAAATCGATTTTTTGAGTGAAAACATAAAAGTCCATATATCTTGGAAACTAGAAGAGATAGAGCCAAAACAATGATAATCTGTGATCACTTTAATTTTCAATTGAAAATTAATTTTTTGAGTGAAAACATAAAAGGCTATTTATCTTGGAAGCTAGAAGAGATAGAGCCAAAACAATGATAATCTGTTATTACTTTCATTTTCAACAAAAAATCGATTTTTTGAGTAAAAACATAAAAGTCCATTTATCTTGGAAACTAGAAGAGATAGAGCATAAACAATGATAATCTGTGATCACTTTAATATACATCCAAAAATTTTTGAGTAAAAACATAAAAGTCTATTTATCTTGGAAACTAGAAGAGATAGAGCCAAAACAATGATAATCTGTGATCACATTAATTTTCAACCAAACATCGATTTTTTGAGTGAAAATCTAAAAGTCCATTT
The DNA here is from genome assembly GCF_022045245.1 of Lucilia cuprina. NCBI lineage: Eukaryota > Metazoa > Arthropoda > Insecta > Diptera > Calliphoridae > Lucilia > Lucilia cuprina. The sequence continues at coordinate 59,355,120 of NC_060951.1, read as the reverse complement.
ATCTTGGAAACTAGATGAGATAGAGCCATAGCAATGATAATCTGTGATCACTTTATTTTCAACCAAAAATCAATTTTTTAAGCTAAAGCATTTATCTTGGAAACAAGAATAGATAGAGCCAAAACAATGATAATCTGTGATCACATTAATTTTCAACCAAAAATCGTTTTTTTGAGTGAAAACATAAAAGTCTATTTATCTTGGAAACTAGTAGAGATAGAGCCAAAGCAATGATAATCTCTGATCACTTTAATTTTCAACCAAAAATCGACTTTTTGAGTGAAAACAGAAGAGATAGAGCCAAAACAATGATCACTTTGATCACTTTAATTTTCAACTAAAAGTCGATTTTTTGAGTAAAAACATAAAAGTCTATTTATCTTGAAAACTAGAAGAGATAGAGCCAAAGCAATGATAATCTGTGATCACTTTAATTTTCAACCAAAAATCGACTTTTTGAGTGAAAACAGAAGAGATAGAGCCAAAACAATGATCACTTTGATCACTTTAATTTTCAACTAAAAGTCGATTTTTTGAGTAAAAACATAAAAGTCTATTTATCTTGAAAACTAGAAGAGATAGAGCCAAAACAAACACAAAATCGATTTTTTGAGTGAAAACATAAAAGTCCATTTATCTTGGAAACTAGAAGAGATAGAGCCAAAACAAAGATAATCTGTGACCACTTTAATTTTCAACCAAAAATCGATTTTTTGAGTGAAAACATAAAAGTCCATTTATCTAGGAATCTAGAAGAGATAGAGCCAAAACAACGATAATGTGTGATAACTTTAAGTTTCTACCAATCCGATCTCTCGATTATTAGTGGGTCCCTAAAGGGCCTCAATCTATTGACCAGACAAGACAAAGTTCAGCGTGCAACTGGCTACCCATATTATCTGATTACATGGTTCTCTTGTTTTACCCCATGTTAAAACATTTTATGCTAAGGCCGAGGATACATTTCATTATTACCAGTTTATAGTCCCAGAAAAATAAAGGTTTTGGTAAAACTAAGTTAGGGTTTTTTTATCAAGCTATAAGCCTCCGGGGAAAGTCTACGTGTATGTTGAAATCAGTTTTTAGAAGACCCAAGGAACTCAAAAAGGTACGAATTTACAATAATTCTATCAGACATGTTCGAGGTCGTTATTTGAAAGAGCCAAAATCCAAGAGAAAGTCCGAAAATATCTTCAAATAAATGGTTGTATTGTATATAACTATATAGTCAAGTATATACTATGAGTCTTTGCTCAGCCAAAACCTTACTTATTTTTAAACACAGTTTGTTCATATGACGAAATTGTATGAGAATGTGATTTCAATACCCTCAACAACATTCAAAATCAATAAAATTAAATTCCGGAAGTAATTGCCTATAATCGTAACAATTCAATAAGGTCTTACCATGTTCTTATAATTTTCTTTGAATAACAATAATAAGACAACAAACCATCAAATAAACAATTTAAACTAATAATGAAATAATAAAAAAAGAGATGACACAAAACAACTTGTTTACGTATTTAACAATTTAAATAGAAATAAAATTACAATCAAACAAAATTAAGCCAACAAATATACAAAATTTCTTAATAAAATGCTTTAAACAGCATAAACATAAAAAGAACTACTTTATGGAAGCAAGGTATGCAGATAAATCCTTTGAATGTTTTTTTTTTTTTGTTATTTTAAATTGTATAAAGGGGAAGGATTTGTAACATTAAAGATGATGTCAAATCCGTTTGATAGCAAATAATTTTTTATTTTTTTTTTTTTTTTGGGTTTGTGAAATTGTGCGCCGGAGACTAATAAAATCAACGATGTGTAACTTGCAAAAAAATAAAAAATCAGAAATAAAAGCAATGAGCCTCAATTGTTAAGAAAAATATACAAAAAAAAAAAAAGAAAACACTGACTAAGAACATTTTTCTTTAAATTAAAGTGTATGAGTGTTGGTTAAACAATTTTTTTGGCATAAAACTAGCAACAATTGTTAAGAATGAGTCAACTTCCTTTTTTTCTTTTTTTTAAAGTATGGATTTAGAAGGATTATTTGCAGCAATTGAAGGAAGTAGTGTACTTTAATGTGATTTTTCTTTTAAATGAAAAGAAATATTCCAAAAATAAAGAAAATAACTGAAATAGCATAAATGATGTTACTAGATAATTTCTATAGCAAGCAAAAATTTGTTTATGGGCAAAATGGCAAAAGAAAAAAACACAATTTAGTTGACGGTCTGTGACCCGTATTTAAAAGAAAAAAATGTATAAACAAGAAATAAAAAGGAAATCTATGTAAATAAGAAAGGGTTAGTTATAATTCCCTTTAGAAAATGTCTATTTAAAAAAAGGGTGAAACGGGTGGTATGCTTTACGATGGTGCTCGACACTGCTGGTGGGTTTACAATTTTATGAGGGCTCTATTTTGCAATTATGTATTAATCACTTTAGTATTGTTTTATCTTCTCGTAAAGCTTTAACAACAATTTTAAACAATAGGTTTTAGCCAAGCGGCAAAACATTAAATTTTGTTTCTATTTTTTTTGTAATTTTATATTAAAGAGTTTTTTTTTTTTAATTTTATGCAGACATTATCCTTCTGTTTAAATTCGCTACCAATTTAATTGATTATCCACCAATATCTTCTATAATATTTCTTGAATACAAAATTTTAATGATTTTTTATACCCTACACCATTTTAGTGAATATTGGTTTTATGCCGATATTTGTTATAATCAAAACTAATGTTGTGCAATTTAAAATCCATTGTTTATTTAAAAATTTGTGCAGTTTTTAAAGTAATTCTTTGAAATTCATTTATATGCCGAAATTTAGGTTGGTCCTGGTCCACACTAGGAAAATTTTGTTGAGAAACTTTTTCTTAATTCTCTTTTAAAGTTTTCTTAATGTCCACATATAGAAACTTTTGTTTCAGAAACTACGTGTTAATTGCAAGGATTTGTTGTATGAATGAGAAGAATAACAAAACAAAACAAGTTTTCGAGTACGAGAAACTATGTACAGCGAGGGAAATGAATGATATTTTTTCTCTTTCTCTCTCATGCAAAATCAAAAGTTTCCCAAAATGAATTTCCTAGTATGGACCGGCACTTAGAGGTTCCAATTTCCTGTTCATTAAGTTAGGTTTGGTAAAAGTTGATAGGAGGATGTTTACTATATCAAATCCTACGAAATACATCTGGGCCACCATCTTTTAATGTTTAGAAACTTAGTTTCCTGGACGTAATTGCGTAGTATTTTTCAATGTTCATGAGGTATGTTATTTTAGGAATATCACTGTCAAGATACTTGAAGCTAACTTTGACGAATGCTAGCCTAAAAGATCCTTATAGTTCTAACCATCATTTCGTATTACTTTATCAATATTCCAGTTCCTTTCCTTTTTAAAATTGTGGTTCTGTGGGACAAAAAAATATCTGTTAATTTACAAAATCAAAGGGTAAACCAAGTTTGTTAAAACCTCTTAGTTTTTGTCTCTCTTGTATCTTCTAAATACTTTTAATTTTCTTCTCCATTTTTTTCCTCAAAAATTTAGCTTCTATTTCTTAATCATCTTGTCGCCATTAATAAATCACAGTCATTAAAAATGCAAAAGCGTAAAAATCCATCCAGCTGCGTTAAAAAAAATACACTTATTTTTTTATATAAAATTTTTATTAATATTGTTCTTTTTATTGTATTTCTAACACCGATACACCAACACCATTTTTGGTGTTGTATCTTAAAAACAAGAATAGTGTAACAATTCATTATTATTTTTTCTTTTTTTCGTAATTCGTTTCCTTTAATAAATAAAAAATAATTAGAAGAAAAGAAAATATAGATAACAGTAAAAAAATGGTAAGCAATACCCTTGATTACGTTGTCCGCAATCTTGGCTGTTGTTCACAAGTGTGAAAGCAAAATATATTTTCAAAAAGAAGGACACTTTACAACCGAATGAATCTAATTAAAATGTAATTATAAATCTAACCATTGAATGGAAGTAACTACGGGATACTATCTCATAATCGCTAAAGATTGTATTTTTTTCTTAATTTGCTTGTATCCTTAATTTTTTATAATTTTATTTTGTCTCCTTCGGCAGGGAACAACAGTAAAATGCACACGCAATATATAATTAAACAGGAGAAAATTAAATTATAAAGAAATTTAAAGAAATGTTAAAGAGAGGTGGTTGTATGTTTACTTAGATAATATAATTGTAATAAATTAAATTTTAAAACATAAATATTAGTTGTTGAGAAAATGCAATTGAAATTAGAACTAATGATCAGTTTTACTATTGTAGGCGTATGAGTGTTATTAATAGAATTAAATGTTACTTATACGTACCGTAATAGAAGAGCATCAAAATATATTAAAACCGGCCTTACACGAACACACATGTAATATGATCTGTTAAAATTTTGTGTAGAAGAGTACGGATGGGACTGTCAAAATAAGTGAAACAGTAAAGTGTGATCGTGGGAAGTGCCATAAAGGATTCTTATGAGGCAATCCTACTTTATACTTACTACACACACGAATTGTATAATATTACTAATACGATAATGTGATAATTTTTCTCTAAATGAGAACTACTATAGTGTCATAGTTGAAAATGTAGTATTCGTAAATTTGATCCGATATACATACAAGTTAATATGTTTTTATTTGTTTATTTGAAAACGGCTAGCAATTGATTATTGCGTGTGTATGGAAGGATTAATATGCCACTATTTATTTTTAAATTCCAGGTGGGCGAAGTGCCACACTTATATACAAAATAATTATTAAAAGACGTACAGCTAGAGTCCTAAAAATTTTGTGTGAAGAACTTTAACGTTCATATGGGGACAAAATGGGCGTGGCACCTTCATTATGATAAAAAATCCTAAATTATTTTATCTGAAACAATATAAAAGTTAGAGTCCACAAAATATATTTTAACCACTTTAGTGTCCATATAAGTATTTAAGAAAAAATTGTCGGACAAGCAAAATGAGGCGTGGAAAATCTCATATGGATTAAACACAAGAAATCACTATGTTTTTCAAAATTTATTGATCAGAATATGTTATGAATCATATTTCAAAACTTTTGAGGAATATGGACGGACATTGAAACACAAAAAATTTTTATATCTGAGAAATGTGCATATTTTTTCTGACATCTATGTGAAAAATTAAAAAAAGTTTATCTGGAGAAATATTAGAGATAGAATCATAAAATTGTATAAATAACTTTCACATTTGTGTGAACATTTGGGGATATATGGACGGACTTTCGATTGGGAGCTTGGTGCCCATATAAATAGAAAATAAACGATGTATCAAATTTATGTTTTATAAAAGTATTAAGCTACCTTGATAAGACAAAAGTAACTAAACTTTCTGGCAAGTCTATTAACTGAACGATGTACAATTATTATATTACTTTATACACAGAAAAAACTGAAAATGAGTTTTAATTATCAAAATAATTGTATCAAGCAAGATTTGCACCTATAACCAAAATGATGATATCAATTACCAAATTTGTAAAAAAAATAAAAATATATATATTTTTTTCCAAATAACGAATTAATCAAAACAATTAATGTCAATAATTGAGACAAGATTTAACATTGATTAATTAATTAATTGTATAAATTAAATATTTAATAAATATAAAATTAATTTTTTATTGATTTATAAATCAACTAAATTAAACTGTTTGATAGAATTTTTTAAAAATCAATTAAGAAGGTGATCAAATTATTAATCGATTACACACAACGTTAAATGAATACTATATCTTTAACAATGCGTTCAGCATTTACAAAAATTATCACTTTATTGATAGAATTTTACATATAAAGTGTTTCATAAATTTTCAAGAAACTTGAATATTTTATGCCTAAAATTTTATTGAAAAAAATTTAAAATAAAATGTTAAAAATAAATCTAAAATAGAAAAAAAAGCCAGAAAATTTTTTTCAATCAATTAAAAAATTAATTGAATTAATTAAAAATTTAATGTAAATTTTATACTTAAGTTTCAAACGGTTTCAAAAAACGAGATAATTAAGACAAATAAAAATTTGTTCAAATAAAAAATTAAGAAAATTTAAACATGTTAATTGGAAATAAACTACCGATAATTTTTTCTGTGTAAAAAAGATAGAATTTTAAAAATCAAATAAAAAATGATATGTCCAATTCAAAATCGATGTCGTAACGTTGTATGTTATAAAAATTTTTCAAATAATTTTTTTTGAAACAAACACAAATCAATAATAAAAAAATTACGACATAATACGATACAACCGTACAACACCGATTGTGAATTGAACAATTGATTTTTAATCTAAAATATTACAACTAAGAGTTAAAACAACAAAACCTAAAGACCTTTTTTTAAAATATATAAATATGTATTTAATTTGTACCATCATATAAAAATAAACTAAGAAAAACTTATCCCTTTTTCATTTACAGCTGTTGAGGTTTTAATTTATCCCAAATTAATGAAAATAACAAAAAAACACTGAAACATATAGAAAATTAGAAAATATCTCATACCTTTAGAATAACACTAGTTCTCGTTTGAAAAACAAAAGAACACAAAAATGTTTGTACCCAAATAACGCTTGGTTTAGTAGTACAGCTACTACAGGATGTGGTAACAGGCCATACAAGTAAACAGTAAAGGAATACACTGTATATAGTGTTTAGGTATTTTGAAGCATAATAAACTCTTAACAATATAAAAATCTGTTCAATGTTTGGTAAAAGGTTTTTAAACACACATATAGAAAATTTATTTCAAAAGAATAGTGGTATTGGTATTTGTTTGTTTGTGTGTGTGTATAGTGTAAAATACACAATAGTGCCATAATAAACTTTTTGTACGTTCGTTAGTAATCAATGTGTTATTATTGGTTATGCGTATATGAATGAACGTTTATTTGGTCTTTTGATAACCACTCATACACACAAAAATAAAACCCTATAACCCTGCAGTTCATAGTAGCTGTTACGAAATACGCATGTGTTTAATTCTTTTAACTTAAGTACAATGTAGAAGTTATTTCTTATTTATCTTAATTTTTTAATATTTTAACAATTTGTTGACAAAAAAAAAAAAAAAATATATATAAGGACAGACATAGACATATCTCTTTAAATTTTGGTGGAATGAATTACATCTTCATTAAAGTGGAGAATTTAATTGTGATACTAGTGTTTATAAGTGAATTTTGACCTTGAAGTCATTTTTAGAAGAGATCTTTTTATGGGGGCTAAGATCAAATGAATCAAACAAAAACTTTCAGTTTCGTTAAGAGTTATAAACAATCCAATTTTTGAGAGGAATCTTTTAACTTCTTTAAAATTGCTGGGAATACACATACCTAATCCACAATAAGTAGTCCTGTTTAAATACACATACACACGGACAAATGACTACAAATTAAAGATTTCTCTATGGGTTGGTGCTATTTTCTTGAGTTCTTTTAATGGCCTTTTCATTAGTTTGTGTATGTATGGGTGTTCTTAAGAAAAACGTATATTTAATTGCATGTGTATTTGTCTATTTGTGTTTGTTTTAGAATTTCCCCTTTGGCATAAAAGTGGCTGCTATTTTTCATGAATCTTCTAAGAAAACAGCAACTTAAAGCAAAAGTCATTTGTTGTATAAAACTCCCTGCCTTCTAGTGGCAGTTCAATGTGTTTGTATTAAAGGTTTTTTGTTGTTGTGCTGTTGTCCTGCCAAAATATTAGCTTAAAAATTCACTATAAAATGCTCATCCTTATCTTTCGAGAAAAAAAGAAAATCATCTTCTTTAACTGGTTTATCCAATTACTTCAATAGTTCCATTGAATCTATTGAAGTTTCTGATATCAAAGGCTTCATCTTCATTATCGCCGCCTCGCTGTTGTTTGGTGTCTTTTCATTTCATTATTTGCTGTTTTGTCTTTTAAGTTTTTTTTCCTTTTGTATTTAGCTCTTGTTTTAAAAATTTAACACTACCAAACATTAAATACTTTTCATTTTGTTATTTAATGTCTAAAGATTTGAAAAGAAGTTCACTTTCTGGATGGTTTTTTGTTTCTGTCATAGTAAAGTCTATTTGTGAATGACTCTTTCTTTTGAACACTTAAAAGAAAATTACAAAAGACAAGTTGGTTGAGTGACGAACGGACTGGTTGCATGATACTTTAATGAGTAGTAATCTGACATACTGATGTTTGGTATTTTTCTGATGGATTTTTGTCATCACTATTAACTACTTATTATCACAATTATGTGGGTTGGTTATGATGCTTGTACGTAATTGTCAACTTTGTTTAGATATTTCTTCTTCAATTGAAGAGGTAAGGAATTGTATACTGGTTTTTGCTGTTTTTAAAGTTATTTTAGGATATTTAAAGGCTTTAAGTATTATTTAAAAAATGTGTATAATTTTACGTCATTACTTAGAAGTATGTAGTTAAATAATGAATTGTTAATAACTTATAAAATAATACACCTAAGTCGATTTACGAAAAATTATAAAAAGGACTTAGCACATTTGCCAGTAAGTCTTACTAATTTTATTTTTAAATTTGTATTGATATATCTTAATTGCCAAAATTTCTTGACATTTGTGATAAAAACATAAAATGATATCAAAATTAAATTTTCACAGTTGAGCATTTTTAAACAAATACAAAAAAAATATTTGTTTCATGATAAAAATCTCTTTAGAACAATGTTATGTAACTAAACAAAATAAAAATAACCAATAAACACTTTTTCCCATTATTTCTACTATTTTCAATGCCTTGCAATTTTTTTCTGCAAGCAATTTGGCAAAGTGTTTGGCGGTGTTTATGGATTTTGGCCAGGCTATAAATAATACACCCAAAGAATAAGTAAAATGATTTCGAAGCCAAATTTATAGTATTTTCTATGTTTAAATTTAAGTCTTATCCTAAATTTTTTCTTGAGCTTACGAAAAAATGCTTAAAACTAGTGGCGGCTAAAATAAATAACTACCACAGACTGGTACCAAAATTTTTACACATAAAAAACTGGCTTTGTAAATATTTAGTCAATGTTTCAACGTTGATTTTTGACTTTGGTTAATTTGGTATACAAACTGATTTGGCTGTTGATTTTTTCTCTATTATTTGTTATCAAGGTAGCAGTTATTTGGTATATTCCTTTCATTTGATAAATTATCATGATTTTACTGTTGTTGCTACTTTTTGGTAACGGTAGCCAGCTTTAATGCAATATTTTTTTGGCTTAATAATTTTTGTGTTGGCAAACAAAAAGCAATTGGAGGCGGAGAAACAACAAAAAATAAAATAGTGGCAGACTAATTTAAAATTGTTAAGATAAAATGCAAATGTATAACCACAACAACTACTACGAACTAGAAAAATGCTAAATCATAATTTTTACTAACAGTCTTTGCTGTAAGTTTTCGTACTTCAGACATGGAAATCAAGGTTTTAGAACTGAACTAGAACTGAACTAGAACTGAACTAGAACTGAACTAGAACTGAACTAGAACTGAACTAGAACTGAACTAGAACTGAACTAGAACTGAACTAGAACTGAACTAGAACTGAACTAGAACTGAACTAGAACTGAACTAGAACTGAACTAGAACTGAACTAGAACTGAACTAGAACTGAACTAGAACTGAACTAGAACTGAACAAGAACTGAACAAGAACTGAACTAGAACTGAACTAGAACTTTAAAACAAAACCAAAAAATTATCCATCCCCGATAAATATGCAAACCTGGCAAGAGAGGAGCAGTAGAACAACAGCACTGTTACAAAGTAGAAGCTAATTCTCATTTAATTTTAAAGTTCGAAGGTGTTAAAGATAATTTTTTCCACAACGTAACATAAATATAAGAAAGGATTGCAGATTTTATAAAAGTAAGTGTTTCGTCGTATGTGAGTGTATGTTTGGGTATGTATTAAATACTAAACAATAAGAAGCTTTGAGCCAACAGCATCCTTTAGTTGATCATAAAAATACTTTATGTGAAAAGGAACAAAAAAAATCTTACAACGATTTTAACTCTTATATATAAAACAGACAGACAACAAAATGAGGAAAGATTATGCCCTTACCAAAAAATACTCAACACTTCCCTTTAAATATACATACATAATTATACCTTTCTTGGCTGCATAATATTTGTCAGATAATATAATGGTGCCAGACATTGTCTTATGAATAAATTGTTATGGAAATCGAATTAATGAATACGAAGCTCTAGTCGCTCTTTCCGCCAGATAAAATATTGTTTCTTAGGAGTATTTTGGAACAGTGCGAGACGACAATGGTAGACGAAAAGTGTCAGCAGTAGTCGAAGAAAGTAAGTAGTTGAAGTTTGGTTGGAGGTTAATACCTGAGCTTATTTGTTCAACTCTTTCGTTTGTACGTAATTTAATTATGTGTTATATCAAGTGTTTATGTATGAGTGTAATATGTTTATAAGTGTATGTTGCCAAATTTTTCTCTATATGTGTATTGTTCATTTCATGGGCTAGAAACCAAAAATGAAGGATTTTCTTGTGTTTCTTTATCATTTACTTGTTTTATATTAAAACGTGTTTTGTTGCTGGTTTACTTTATTTAACGTTTTTCCACAAAGTTGATTGTGTATGAAGTGTGGTTTACATTTTTTCTTATTTTAATTTTTCATCATGTGGAATAAATTAATATAATTAAAGTAATGAGTGGTTATGGATAAGAAGATGATTTTTTTCAATATTCTTTGGAAAGAGATGTTACTTTAAGATAAGTCTTTAAGAAAATTTTGAATTTTTAAGTTGGACATTTCTTAAATTGTTCTTCATCAGCAAAGCAAGTTTGGGCATAATATCTCAATAAGAAAGTCATTTTGTTTGAGTCGAAGATAGACTGTATGCGAACTGTCAAGTATCAAGAATGGAAAAGACTGCGTTTTGATCGGACGACTCCACTCGTCAGATGTAGTATTTATAGCTGTGAGAAATCTGAGCATATCATTAAGTTAAGCTTCAAATTACCGACTTTGTTTTGCTTTTTGTATTAATTTTAAGTTTAAAAAATGTACTTCTTGTCTGTAGTTTATTTTATAAGTATTTGTACAATTAAAAAACCATTATTCGGGCTTTATCAGAGTGCTAGAAGCAAAAAAATAAAAAATGAAAATAAAACAACGACATTAGTACTTAACCTCCAAATATAAGCTAAATCTGTTGACTGGAATATGTACATTGTTTTTCTCTGATTAACATAATGTTTTCTAAACAGATATTTAAAAGAATGAAATAAATTTTGAATATGAAAAAGAATAACAAACAAAATAACTTGAGGCACTCAACACGGCTTCCCTTGTTCTCATTATATTTAATTTTTTATGACAAGAGTATAAATAAATTTGTCATTATATTTGTAAATATATATCCGTCTGTCTGTCTGCTTGTGTGAGGTCAAAGTGCTTTACGTGAACACCTGTCTTGATAGCATATTTCACGATGGTCTTTTTCTTACACTGGGTGAATACAAAATAACAACTCACCACTGCCCCTTTGTGTATCTTACACGGAAGTTGTAAATTACGTCTGTCTTTTTGTATGTTGAAATCACTTTTTAGTAGACCCCACATATCTGCGTGATACGAGTGTTTAATAATTCTGTCAGACATGCTTTCAATATGAGCGCTATCAGAAAGTCAGAATAATCGGTCTAATTCCACAGATAATCCGAAACAAATCATAAAAATCTTTTTTTTTTAATTTTTTATTAGTTTTTACGGAAACAATTAGAAAAGGTTCCGAAAAATAAACTTATTGTTAAAAATTCCCTCTAGAATATCGGTCTTAAATACTAAAAACACTTGATCATAGCAACCATAAAGGGTTTACTTCCGAAAATATATAACTTATGAATAAATAATGGTATCGGGATACAATTTTATACGAATATGTAAATCATTCGTGGTTTAGCTTCACGATTGGTAAAGTTTTTAATTGTAAAAGTTTTGATTAAATAATATTTTGTAACATACCTGAAATTTTCATCAATATTACGAAAAATAGCTACGATTTTTTCGTAAAATTAGAAAAGGATTTAAATGAATTAATATTTTTATATAAGTTAATACCATTTAGACACCTTTTCAGCAATGAAGAAAAAATCTAAAAATTCGTGACTGCACTTAGGACCCTTGAGCTAAAAAAAATAAAAAAAACAAACATACATACATAGTACATATATAAAAATTTAACATAATCTAAACATACACATTTTAAAATCAAATGTAAATAAATGTAAATATATAAAAAATTAGGGCTTATTACCATTATTTAAACAGAAAAAAATGAAAACAATAACAAGTGGCGTTAAAGCCAAAATTACTTGTATCTCAACAAAAAACGCTTTATGACTTTTTTATCCTAAAAACATTTTACATTTTCTATTTAAACAACAAATCCTTAAATCTTTAAAAATAATAAAAACAATGTTTTTTTAAAAAATATATCTTCACTTTAATTACTTTATTTAGGGCTTTTAATTAATTTAATACAATTTCAGTTGTTGGTTGTACAAAAATAATTCTATTTTTGTTCTCTTATTTCTAAATCCATTTTAGTCTTCTGTTTATATTTGTAGTTCAAATAATCCTTAAAAGTTGCATAGAGTTTAGATGTCATAAAACAACATGTCAATTTCTTTAAATAAATGTTATTTTAACATCATAAAATTACTGAGATTTTTCTTCTTTATTCATGTAGTTTTGGCCTTTTTTTCGCTCAGCATTTGCTGCTGTTTCTTGTTGTTTATTTAGGTCCGGCCAATAAAAGACTTATCATCTCAATAAAAGTATTTAACACAAACGTTTTACAGCCTTTTTTCTTTTTTTTCTAAAAAAAGAAAATATAATAAAAAATGCCTTTAAACCTTTATTTATTCTTTTTTTTGGTTTAAAGAAGAGCTGAAATAGAAAAAAATGTTTAGCATGTTTTACAATATGTACATTTTCCAACAGAGAAAATAAAATCAGTTTAATAGGGTTGAGTATCTTGTAGCTGGTATAAAATGTTGTAAAAATCCCTTAATCTTTGAAAATGTTATGCAATTATGCTGTACAAGCATAATTTGGCTCAGCAACACGACTACTAACTTCAGCTGCCACAACCCTTATTATTTACAAGTACAGCTAGATAGAGAGAAATGATACTTAAGTGAAAGTGACCCTTTCCTCAAAGGATTTAAAACTTAAAAAAATAAAGAAATGTTGTGCATGAAAATTTTATATTTTCCTTTTTTGTAGAAAGTAGCTTAAACACCTTCTTTTATCCATTTACTCAAAGAAATTGGTTACAAATCAAATTTGCATATTATTATCGAGCAGCTTCTTGATATGCAGACTTATGCTATTGTTATTCATAAGATCAATTGTCTCGACAAATAGTGACCCAATTTAACGAACTAAAAAAATTTGAATATGATATTTAAATTTTTGTAGAAGTTATAAAAGGATTGAGTTGAATTTAAAAATTTATTAAATAAAAATCCTTAAGTATTTCATTGTAGCAAAATAGAATTTATTGATTTAGAATATGTTGAAGATATTTATATTAGTCTACAATATAATTTTCAAATCATTTCAAATTTATAAATACATTTATGATATTACTTTTAGAATTAGATCTGTTCATCTTTATATTTTTCAAAATCAATTTTCTGTGGACCTGATAACAAGTCAGATTGCTTATAAGTTTTAACATCGATGCCCTCCAACTCAAATATCGTTTTATCAAAATGATGGAACCAGATTAAAAATTAGTTTTTTTACCCTCCACCACCATTAATGTTAATAGCGGGTATATTGAAGTTTGTTATTGCGTCTTTAACACCTTGAAATTCTAAGTCGATTTAGCAATGTCTGACTGTCCGTCGTATCTCCCTCCACCGGAGGCATGTTACCTAGAGGAAATCTCCACCTTGGTGTTATTGCGATCCTGAAGAACAGAGGTGCTACCAGTACCTCTAGTCTGCCGGGACTATAAACTGGTGGTGACCAGATAATCTGGTACTACGGATGGCCAGTTGCCTTCAGGACTTGTCCTAGCTGGTCAGTTGATTGAGGTTCCTTCGGGATACACATAGCCAAAATCGCGAGAAGGGATAGTTGGTTTGGTTTTATTCACGGTGAAATATTATCTCTTCAGGATAAGTTTCTGTTATCGACGGTAGATCGGTACAAAACACAGGGAGGAGGGGATGTATCATAAAATGTTGGGAATGGGCTGATAATGCAATGATTGATCTTGAAAGTGATGTGTTGACTATTGGATATGATGGAAGAGATGTGTGTCGGAAGATATGGAAATGTCGGATGAGACGGAAGTGTCGTAAGAGATGGAAGTGTCGGATGAACGGAAGCGTTGGGAGATGGATGATCCGAAGGTTTTGATAGGTTGGAGTTTTACTGCATACTTATAAGTATGATTGATGGTTTCGTGTAATGTTTAATCTTTGTTTTATCGCTAATTTTTCTTCATAGGTTGGGTGTGTTTCGATTTTACTCTAATCATGCTTAACACAAAGCAGATTAGAGTCCTAATGGCCACTAAAATATGTCTTGCCAAGTTATTATTCGGTCTACCAATTTGTTCCTGTACAAAGATTGACAAGTTCATCCAGTGGATGAAAAAGATAACCGTGAAATAAGGCAGTCCAGGCAGATGTCCGTCGCTTTTCCTTGTGTGGGGTGTGCATTGGGTTTGAGCCCATGCTGCCTGTTATTCCACGGGGATAACGGGGCTACTATGGCTCATCCACTTAAGTTCTTCATTGAAGGATTCAGATTCGTTTGTTACACCATTCTCAAGTCAACCTATTGAATGAAAAAGACCACCGTGAAATAAGGCCGTCAAGGCAGGTGTTCACGTAAAGCGACATTCGTGTCTGTCTATCTGTGTAAAACCATATTCATTAAAAGTATTTGCTTCAGTTTTGTATTGATAATGAGCAAAATCGGTTTACAATATAAAAAGTTGTGATTATTTTGAAAAAATTACGTGTTTTGGTAATTCTTAAGTAGTTTTTTTTCAGAAACTAGAAAATATAATTCATTGATTTTTGCCTCACTTAGTTTTTTCTACCAGAAATCAAGAGCGTTGAAAATCATAACAATTGATCTAAAATTTCCCATAGGGCCCACACAAAGGTATACATTTTCTTTTAAATTGGTTTATCGTTAATAACTCCCTCAAAAATATCGGGTACAATACAAAATTGTGTCATGTAAATATAATTGTCCAAATTGCAATCGGTGTTGTATGGTTGTATCGTAGTAGTATTTCGTAATTTTTTTATTATTGATTTGTTTTTGTTTCGAAAATTTAGTTTGCAAAATTTTTATGACATACAATGCTACAACGATTGGGAATTGGACAAATATGTTTTGTATATATGATTCACTATCCGAAATTTTCCCGGATGGGTCGTAGTACCCATATAAAGTCCACTTCCGACAATCATTATACGAAATTTTTCCAAATCCGTCTATAATTGGTCATAACTCCCATATAAGGACCAAATTTTTTCCGGTTCGCTCCATAATTGGCCATATTTCTTATATAAGGACCGAAATTTATCACTGCACATTAAAATGTTCATTGGGCTACATTTTCATGTTATTTAGTAAAACATAAACGTTAGCTGTCGTGTTGAATCATAATTCTTTTCAACAATTCTTTTTCAGACTATAACATACTCTTACTACCTTTATATGAAAAAAATATCTACATATTGCAAAGATATTTTTACATACATATATAGATATAGTATAGATGAATAGATAGATATTGTACTTGTAGCTTTATTTGTAGCCGACAAACCTAGACATTGTCAAAAAATTCTTTTGTCAACTTTTGATATGATATAAAAAAACATAAAAAAATTAAACCTTCAACAAAAATTGGCTACAAAGTCATACCACTTTTGCTTGTTGATATTTCTACTTGTTAGATGAACAAAACACTATCTCTTGTTACAATTTTATGCTGTTTTTTTGTGTTGGTAAAACGAAATATGTAAGTATGTTTCCATAAAATATGACAATATGGAAAATATTCAACAATAGTACTTTTGTATGACTCCAAATTTCATATGTAAAAAACCGAGAAGGGCACAAAGATACTAAATAGGTATTAGACTTTGGAAAACAATCTCTCAATTTTTTAAAAAATATGTACTAATTTAATAGAATTTATGTTTAAAAATTTTCAATATTAGTTTTTTTAAGACTCTATAGTCTATAAGTGTTGACCACTGCTACAATTTGTGAAATATTAAGTGGTTATGGACATAATGTTAAAAAAAATTCAATAGCCTGAAAAATGTCAAACATGTTCTGCATGTTATTCACTAAAGATTTCGAGATAGAACAAAGCAAAAGGACATGTTTTACCATCTTAAGGAAAGGGAATTTGCTTTGTAAATGTTACAATTTTCTGTTGAATTGTGTTTAAAAAAAGGACATTGTTTTCAATTTCAATTGTGATCAAGGTGATGATAGTTAGTATTTTGGAAATATTTTTTTACAGACTTAAGACCATAAACATAAAAGAGCTTAAAGCCTTAAAACAATTAAAGAGAAATAATTGAAGAGATACTAACAAAAATGTAAAGGATTTCTATAGACGTTATGGTTTCATTTTAATAACTTAAATCCTTAATTTAAAACTCATTTTAGAGTTTTTATCAATTTAACATTTATTTTATATAAATTTACTTTAAATTCTGTAATTATTTTATTTCTTGACAAAACCGGAAGTAGAATACACTTCATCTTACTATTCTCTTCAGTAAACTCTATCAGCATTTTTTACATTACAAAATTATAAGAAGGCAACAGTGCGTTCATTTTTGCGTCAATAGACAAGCAGACATCATGTCAGTTGTAATTTAGTTTGTCAAAAACATGTTCTTAGTTTTCCTTTAATTTCATGTGTATTCCTGTGTAAATCTCCTTGGTTATAAATGTGTATAAGAGTAAAAGGTGTAATTCCATAAGGTATGTCGATTTTCATTAAATAACCCAAAAACAAATCTAAAAACCATCATTACTCATACTACCACCAACACAAAACTCACGTCAATTGCCAACCACTATTAAAGACCAGTGGAAAAATCTACTCCTTCCCATTAAATTATTTATAAAATAAAACAAAAAAAATCAACCTTTCATAATGATAATAAATGAAGTAATAATTTGGCAACGAATTTTATTTTTCTTATGTTTCCTGTGTTGCTAATTTTAGTTTTTATTATTATTAGTGTTGCCGAATGAAGGGAGTGGGTGGTTGTTTGAGAAGATTTTCTTTTGGTCATATTGCTCTTGTATTATTATTTAATTACTTGTTCATTAAGTTTTTGTGTTTAACTGTGAGAGTGTGTATGTCTGTTCCTGGAGCCGATTAATTGAATATTACTTTTATTGACATTCAAGTTGATTCAATTGCATAGGAAACGTGCCCAAGTTGTTATTAATTTTTCTAGTTCCTGTATTTTTTTTTTTTTTTTTTTGAGAATAAGTATATTAAAAAGAAAAACTACTCATACGTCAATTAGTTGGCAAGTAAAATTATTATATTTTATATAAACTTCATGCCACTCAATAATCTTCTAATCAATCAATCTTGTTCAATTATATTTAAAAAGGCTAGTATTTCTAGCCTTAATATTAATTATTATTTTAGTAACTTATAATTTATCATTCATTTATTGGGCTCTTACTTTTTTCTCGTTCCAAATGCAGAACATATTCTATAACGTATAATTAATATCAGCGATCCGATTAGGGGATTTTAAACATTATTTTTTAAACAATGAAAAATATTTGAAATCAAAATGTTCTTATCACATCATCTTAGTTTATCTTAGTTTATCAAATTAACAAGTAGAAGTCTTGTATTTGGGGTATCCCAAATCCTACCCAGCAGTTCGACGAGAGAGTCCCGAAATAACCACTTAACTTACCACTTGTGGTGACCCCTAGCCTAGCCACCTGACTACCCAGGTGACCGACCATTTTAACATGAGGAAGTCAATCGTCACTCTACACCCTACAAAGAGACAGTAAAGAGACTTTAAAGTGACGACTGTCTTTCGGAAGTACAAAAAAAAAAACTTTTAAGAGTATAATCTATAGGTTAATTGAGGACAGTAAAAAGACGACTGTCTCCGCTTCCGCTTACAAAAAGGACACTAAAGTGACAACTGTCTTCATTCTCGATTACAAAAGGTACATTCGTGACGAATGACTCAAAACATACGAATTACGATCATCCAGGTGGTTAACTATTAGTGGAAATTACTGTCTTTTTCGTATGCATTGACTCTTTGTCGAACTGCTGGGTATATATCAAACATTAAACAATCTGTAAATGAAAACACAGGCCTACACAAATTTGGTAGAAGCCAAAACGCTGAGACTAAGGTTTAAATTACTAACCACATTTGGGATTCGTGTCTTGAAGTTTAAAAAAAATAATTTTAGTTAGTTAGTCATCTTGAAACATTGAAATTTCTGGAATCTGAGTAGAGCAAGTAGCTATTTGATATTTTCAAAACACCTTTAAAATCTTTGAAATAAGTCAAGTTTTCCTACCTTGCGAAACTTATACGTCTTTAACGTTGTTGATTCCCATGAGATTTTATGTTTCTTGGCGGATTAAAATCAAATGAGTTATTAACATATTAAAGATTAAAAGTTCGAAAAACTGATTCTAGATCTATTCGCATCCAAATTTCACAAAAAAAAAAAAAACAGTACCACTCCTCGGGTAACTTTTATTGTCGCATAGTGATATCTACATTTCCTTAATGCAGCGTAAATTCTTTTCTTATACCACAAATTCCGAAACTTAATATAAAAAAACAAAATATACATTTATAATGCAAAAAAAGTGCCGAAAAATTAAGGAAATTAGTTTTTTACACATGAAAGCAACTAAGTACAATAAAACAGAAGAGAAACAAGACACAAACGAAAAAATTTATTGAAATAACACAAAGATAACTAAATAACAAAAAACTACGTTCATACAAAAAAAGGAATCAAAGACTGACTTCCTCGTATGTTACACATGCACGGCAAGTGCTTATAAAAAGGATAAAATTCAATGTAATCCTGTAGAAATAAGTAAGTAGAAAGTGACTGTTGTAAATACATATGCTATATGTATATGTATGAGTAAGTATTATGTGAGTTTGTTTTACTACATTATCTCAAGGCATCTTATGCTACCAAGCTATTAAATTAAATTGCAACTGAAGGAAGAAAAAACGGGACTTACACGACACAGCACACGTTGGCAATAAGACTAAGTAAGGTCTCAAACTGAATGTTTTGTGAAGCAAATTCAAGTTGTTAGGTAAGGTTTTATATGCAAGAGCTATTGTTTTTTTTTTTTTTTTTTTGAAAATTATATACATATTTACGATTAAATTACTTTAAATAAAAGGCAATGATCAGTATTCGGAATGTAAAAGGATTAAAGATTTATGTAGCAATTTAAATTCTTATAGGTCTTTAAAATTTATAAAAAAAACATTTATAAAACATACATATATACATTACTTACAATACATTTACATTCCCGTGAGAATTTCATTCCGACACTGAGTGCAACATAAGTTTGTCTAAATGAATATTTGCAAACTGCCCGTATTTGCCAAAGAATTAAATGAAATTATGCGCTTGGTCAGTGGTGCTTTTTTTCCTTTTCATGACGGTCATTATGGTTTGACCACAGCGACCAAAAAATTCTATACAAGACTAAATGGTGTTTGGTTGTTGTTTTTATTGCGAGCTTTTGACCGGTAACTAGTGGCTGGTGCCCTAAACCGCAGTAAATCACTGCAGGACACAATGGTCAAAATCTCACTACCACAGGAAATACAAATGGGTGGATGTTTGCTTAACTGTAAGCGCCATATGCATTATTTGTCCAAGGTGCTTCCTTTGTTGCTTGTTGTTAAAAAGGGAGACCTTAAAAAAAGTTATGTTTGTTGTTGGATCGACTGCATATGGGTGTTTATTTAGTTGTAAAAATTAAAGTATTTTATGTGTATTTATTTGTGTGTATGTCTGTCTGTCTACATATATGTTAGAAACTCATTAAATTTGAGTTTATTTTGCAATTAACGCCTGTTGCTAAAAATTGTTAAGTATTTCAGTGGCTCGACATTCTTTTGACTCCTGTTTTTGATGACAACAACAACACGTTTCAGCACTGTAAGCATGGAAGGGGGATGAAGTATGTTGACATATATAAAAGCCTAAAAGTGTTGAAGTATGTGCGAAATTTCTACACTAATACGTAAGTATTTTCATTTAACAGTCTATTAAATACTATTGTAATTGTTGGGTGGTATTAGTGTGAGTTTAGAACATTCCTTTAATAGGGGAAGAAGAGGTTGAGGTAATGAGTATGAATATTTTGGTTTTGTTTCATCTTCAAAAGGGGCGAATGTAAAGCAATATTGTGTGTTAATTTGTGGCATATAAACTAATGCCAACGAAATATTAACTAATTTTGCCACATAAGCTTAAGTTTGATTTGAAACACCAACAGGTGTAAATAGGAATTAATTAACCCATGTAAACATTATTTAAACCAAAAACATTAATACTTAAATAGAAGGATGTGGCTGGAGAATATTAGTAATTTATATGTAGACCTAGTACTTCCATAAGTTGTGTTGCATGATTTTTTTGGGATAATATATCCCAAGAGAGCATAAAAGTTTATATATATAGTTTTATTTCAGTAAAATTCCCTTTCAGTTCTAGTTCAGTTCTAGTTCAGTTCTAGTTCAGTTCTAGTTCAATTCTAGTTCAGTTCTAGTTCAGTTCTAGTTCAGTTCTAGTTCAGTTCTAGTTCAGTTCTAGTTCAGTTCTAGTTCAGTTCTAGTTCAGTTCTAGTTCAGTTCTAGTTCAGTTCTAGTTCAGTTCTAGTTCAGTTCTAGTTCAGTTCTAGTTCAGTTCTAGTTCAGTTCTAGTTCAGTTCTAGTTCAGTTCTAGTTCATATGATAAAATGAATGATTTTTTAAATTAATATTTTGTATAAGCCCGAATAAGAACGACTTTTTAAAAATTGTAGATGTTGTCGGCACCAAAACATGCGCAGGTTCTATGTATACGTAGTTTGTGCCTATTTTGATAGACGTGCTGATAAATATGTTTGGTATTACAAATAGCTTAAAGGTAAATGGAGTGTATTTTAACAGAAATACTTTTAAATTCATTGATGTATTAGACTTTAATGGCACCTATTGAAATTAATTAGCATTACAAACTACTGAAATATTATACTGTAGAAAGTATCGATACAGCTACGAGTAGCAAACTTTTATACATTATAATAACAAATTCAGCAAAATTTAATTTTTAGCAAATGTTTATGTGTATATTACCATGGTTTATTTAACTTTATCTTTCTAATGCTGCCAGGTTTATGGTTAAAGCTTAACATCATCTCCATTCTTTGTTTGTCTATCTAACGTTTTATAAGCCAATTGTCTGATTTGTGACTAAATGACATTTTATTGTCAAAGTCAATTCAAATCAAATGATACGGAAGCAAATTATTTGATATGATGTTGCTATTTTTACGTTTCCATCAACAACATTATCCTCAGCATTGTTATTATAGGAAACACAACAATTGACAAACTTAAATACTACATACACACACACACTTGAATATACATATAACATATTCCTATAATATATATACATATCCAAAAATTCCCATCCATACATACATCCACCTCCCTCCTTCCACACTTGTTACACACTGATTGTATAGTTTACCTTCAGCTAGCTCGTGTTCTTTAATGCGTACTTTTTTATGATTTTCCATCAATGTTTGTCTCAATTTCAAGCAATTTCCGTTTGAATTCACTTGACTTTGTATGAGTATTTGCTGGATTGGAGTTATGTGTGGGTATGAGTGAGAAAAACCTCTTAAAATTGGCGGCAAATGTAGTATTTTACTATAATTTAACATACGCTTTAACGTTAATATACTCATACTTACACACACTTACATTCATACTTTATTGGGTTAGAGTGTTCAATGAGACGATTTTGTACAGTGGGTCTGAGTAATAAAAAAAATATTTATAAAGTTTTTACTTTTTTTAATTTAACATTTATTTGTTCTTAAATGATTTTTGAACTATTTATCAGAATTTTTCTTAAAACTAAAATCCTAGTTTGTAAATTTTGGAATAATATTATTATTTTAATTTTCGATTTATTGTTGTTCATTTCCAACCCACTGTGTTTTATTTCCAAAAAGGTGAAATGGCACACACAATGATTTTATTGTATTTAGAATGTATTGGTATTAGGTAAATGTTTTATTTAGCTTCTTTTTCAGGCCATTATATGACTTTATAACAAAACATTTAAGTTTTTTTTTGTACTTATTTTTCTTAATATTTATTTTTTTTGTATTTTGTAACAATATTAAGTTGTAGTTAAGAGCTCTTGCTTATGTATAGAAATTATTTGAATTTATTTCACTGAACAGTTTATTGTTAAAGAACAAATAAGTTTTGATTATTTATTGGTAAATAATGATTACGTTTACATTAAGGATATTAAAGGTTCAATTCAATGTTTATAGAAAGTCATAGGGTTTTAAAAAATAATTGTCTAAGAAGTTAAATGCCTTACGCAGCACGTTTAAAGGATGTGAAGTTAATAGAAAATTCATATTTACTTCTAATTTATGTCAGATCTATTATTAATATAGATAGATAGTTAAAAATTAAAATATATTTTGTTTTATGAAATGGTTTACTTATGTAACCATCAAAATTTGGTGATGACTTGTATTTATATAATGAATTACTTGTCAGTGAATTCTACGTATGTGTTACTTTTAAGTACTCCTGTAATGACTTACATATATAATAATAAAAGTAGTTATTTTAATTTAAAAGCGTTTTAGCAACTATTTTTTACACACACAGAAAGAAAATATTTGTCCAATTCTCAATCGGTGTTGTACGGTTGTATCGTCGTATGTTGTAATTTATTTATTATTGATTTGTTTTTGTTTCAAAAAACTTTATTTGGAAAATGTTTATGACATAAAACCCTACAACGATACGACATCGATTGTGAATTGAACAATTGTGTGAAACAAATATTTAACTTCTAATGAAATACATTAGCTGTTGTGTTGTAAGCAATAAAACGCCGAATATACGAGTAAAAGACCCAGGTTCGTATTCTGTGTTTAACTACTTATTTCAAGTTATTATTTAATTAGTTATTTGTAAGCGAGCCTGGTTATTGCCTGCTTCCAATATCATCAACGTGTTAAAATAATGAGTTAAAATAATAATAAAGAAGCCGTGAAAATCGACATTGAAATGTTTTGATTCTAACATGTTTAACTCGGCAATTACTCAAATATTTTAGGAAACCTATAAAGATTAGTATTAATATGTATATAAAACACTATCTACTTTAATTGTCAATAAAAGATTTCACATAAAACGACATGCAACCAATGTGTTCTGACACAGCCAAAACAAAGAACTTCTTAAAACTTCGAACATATGCAGCACATTTTAAATTCCTTTTTATAAAATTGTCTTTTCATTGTTTTTCTGGGTTGATTAGCTGCTGCCATTACAACAAAAGACGCGACATAATCTCACATTAAATGTTGACAATAACAATTGTAAATGGGGAAAATAAAATAAAAAAAGTTCAACTATAAAATAAAACCTAAAGAAGTGTGGTAGAAGGAGGAATATGAACAATATTAAAGTTTTGAATTTATAAATAGATATACACTGAATATGTCCCCAAATGTGGCAATGGCGACCACAATAAAAAAATAAACCGGCATAAATGTTATAAATAAAACAACAACAATAAGTAAAAGACACATCTGCTAAAGATGCCTCGACGTTTCTTGTAAACTTAAGCTAAATGGTAAAATAGAATGGACGGACGGGTGGGCGGACAGACAGACAGACTGCTTTATACACTTTCAACTGCAGTGGTTTATGAGAAGAGTAAACAGAAATTCAATTCAATGGTAAAAAGATTTAGTCGTTGTCTTTTGCTTTGTCTACGCGCTTTTGTTATACATACAAACATACACATTTAGATATACTGCAAGTTGTAGCTGCCATCGACCTTGTCGCGTTGTTTCAACTGTATGAGTTTGTGTATACAATATCCAGGACACTTTACATGTCCTGCGGTGGTCGTTTGTTTATTAAACGCATAAATCGTTTTCACAATACTTGTCCCAGTGGCGGCTATGACAGTTGTTTTAAGCTTGTTTCTAATAACTTTTTTTTTGCCAGTAAGGGACTATCTCTTTCTTTATTTTTCTCTTTCTTTAGTGTTAGTGTAAATAATGCCCAACATGTTTTACTTAATTATAAAGCATAAGGGAAGGTAGTTTCCTTTCCAGCTCTACCTTGTTGTCCTTGTTGGTAGGTGTAAATTTATTGTTGTTTTGCTTTGTAAACAAACATACAGTGCATAAGAGAAATCATCGTTCATCTAAGCATGCAAATCTTTAAAATTATTTTTATCTCAGCTATGGAATTAAGTTTCAGATATACTGGATGTACAACGTTCCAACAATGTGGTAGAAATGGATGATCTTCCGCTATGACAGGTTGAGAGATCGGTTTGATCCTGAAAATTTGAATCAATGCTTTTTAGGAAAGAGTAAGGCAAGTTTTCTATAAAGCTATCAGAGATCGCAGAACTATAGTAATGTTTTTAACAAAAGGTTTAAGAGAAGGAGATCATCATTCGAAGACTATAACACTGACCAACGTACGAGCAACTTTTGCGTTAACTGTAACTTGGCGAAAGCTAAAACATCTGTGTCTATATAAATTTTCCTATTGTGACTAAAGTGACTTTCAATATTCGACTTTAAAAATTTAATCTTACTGTATTTAGATTGCAATTTAATTTTGATTACAATTTTGTTATTCTGGCATTAAAATTTTGCCTTTTTTAAACAAACATTTATGTTTTTTTTTCTCATATTCTGGTCGACCTCAAGTCAATTTAAACATGAAAATCCACTCTTAAGTTTTTGGGCAAATAGTATGAGGTATAAAGAAAGTATAAATGAACATGGTGTCAGCTGCTTAAATTTCAATTCCAATATTAAGTATTTTAGGTTGTTGTTTTGCTGTACAGTTATTGTCCTTTAAGATTTCTTAATCTGACGTTCTAATGAATGTCATAAATTTATTGTTGAGCACCCTCAAGCTAAGTCTTGTTACTGCTGTTTTTTTTTTTTTTGTGAAAAACTTAAGGCAGACATTTGTGGCAATTGGCTTCGTTTTGCTGCATTTCGATAGATTGTTTTTTGTATTTTTTCAGCAAATATATCAATTGAATTGTGATTTCATGTCTTTTTTTGTATTCTTTATCTGAGATTTTATTGTGTTGTGTATAAGCTTTACAAATACCAAGAAAACTAGAATTCAACAAGATTCCCTTAAGGGTAAATATGCTCATTTAGAGTATGGCTACGTACTTCAACATCTACGTCCACATCATTGTCCTCATCGTAGTGTCTTCGTTAAAGTTTGCTGGCAATGCTATAACAGTTTTGTTTTGTATGAATGAAGTGGCAGGAGAAGTATGAATTTTTATTCAGCAAACCTAGTTATTTTTAGTGGACATCATATCAAAACGGTCAAGTGAAAAGTTTTCTTCATTTTTAGGGGAAAATTAGCACAGTGTAATGTATTATATAAAATAGTGAAGATTAATTTATTAGAAAGGGAAAAGAGAATCTCGCAATGTATATACCTGGTTAGTAAGTTAGTTAGTTAGTTAGATAGTTAGTTAGATAGTTAGTTAGTTAGTTAGTTAGATAGTAAGTTAGTTAGTTAGTTAGTTAGTTAGTTGGTTAGTTAGTTAGTAAGTTAGTAAGTTAGTTAGTTAATTAGTTAGTTAGATAGTTAGATAGTTAGTTAGTTAGTTAGTTAGTTAGTTAGTTAGTTAGTTAGTTAGTTAGTTAGTTAGTTAGTTAGTTAGTTAGTTAGTTAGTTAGTTAGTTAGTTAGTTAGTTAGTTAGTTAGTTAGTTAGTTAGTTAGTTAGTTAGTTAGTCAGTTAGTTAGTTAGTTAGTTAGTTAGTTGGGAGGTGAAACTCCGACATTCAAAATGACAGGCTATAATAGAACACTGTGCAACGCAACATCATCATAATAATGTATTGACACATAAAAATATACACGCACAATAATAACAATCAATTGAATGAAGAATATTATAAATGGACAGCAGTGGAATGTTTTTACTTGTATTTTCTCCATTTTTTTAAGATATTTGTCTGATTATTTTTTTTTTTTTTTCATATTTATTTGAGAGGTTAAGTTGGGCGTCTGTCAATTGTTATCTGATGAAGACAATCGACACATTTTGACATGCACAATGTTATAACAAGATAATCACATTAGTCAACAAGACAAAATACTACAGCAACAACAAATACAACTACAATTTAACAATAAAACAATACATGAACAAGATAAAACGGAAACAAATAAGTGCGTGTGTGTGTTTGATAGAGAGGGTGTTTGTACACAACCCACATACTCACACTCATACACATATCCTTGTGAATGTAATATTGATGTAAAAATTATCTACAAAATTGATGTATTGTTTTATGTATAAAAACAAAAGCATACTTTTAAGAGAATTTTATTTTAACTTTAAATAAATTCTTAACTTTAATATCACAAAAGAGAAAAATTCCTAAAAAAAATACAAAGAAGAAAATAAAAAAATTAACATACTTTCATTTCATTAAGTAGCTTGTTATGGTATTTTATTTATTACAAAAATAATCAAATAAAAATGCTAAGAAAAACAAAGCGAATAAAAAAAGAGAAGAAAAGTAATGTCTACAAAATGCTAAAGAAATATAATGAGAAAAAAATTTTAACAGTGATTTGAAAAAATAACAATAAAATTAAATTTACCTTCTTCACTTTTACCCTCCCACCCCTTGAAGAGTTCTTTTCCCTAACATTTCAACAGTTGGAATCTAATTATTCATTTGAATGTACATATTTTCATTTTGTCCACCCTCATATTGTTTCCTTTGTTTTTGCATCATTTTGTTGGGAAAATAAATACAATTCTTTGGTTTTTATGAACATTTTTCTTTTAAATTTTCCAAATATTTTTTTAAGTTGAATTTTTTTCTTTGTTGAAAAAATATTTATGTATTTACATGTTTGGCCATCATACTTTACGCTCTGTTAATTAGCTTTGATTTGTTGATGTTTTTCTAAGATTTTTTTCAACCATAAATTGACATTGATTTTTATTTTTATTTCGTAAAGGCGTTTTGGGAGTTTTAATTAAAGCGACATCTGTCATTTGTATAGCAAGGGAATGGAACATTTTTTAAATTCTTAATGCTCTTAGGGAAATATTATATCGTTAATGAAGGTTTAAGTTTATTTTTAATATTTGGTTTTTTATTGAAATTTGTAGAATTTTTCATTTATGTTTTATAATGATTGATAACTATAGTTGCAATTAAAGTAACAGTTTAAATTCACATATAGATGAAAGATCTATATCAGATACTGTTGAAACACAACTAAGTTTTGTAATGAGCGGCCTTATTTGACCTTAGCCCCTTTAAAAAAAATTTCATTGTGTTACTAATGTTTATAAGAAAATGTTGGACGTTTAAGAAATTTTTGTTGGGAGCTAAGGTAAAATACGGACCGGTCATTACAAGCCTTTCTTGTTCTGATTTTTGGAGATTACCATTATTAGGATAGTTATGACATAAAACTCAAAACCGGAAG
Organism: Lucilia cuprina; assembly: GCF_022045245.1. Classification (NCBI taxonomy): domain Eukaryota; kingdom Metazoa; phylum Arthropoda; class Insecta; order Diptera; family Calliphoridae; genus Lucilia; species Lucilia cuprina. The sequence goes on along the minus strand of NC_060951.1, from coordinate 59,327,214 downwards.
GTCCTATTGCATGAGGGCAAGGTGAAATATAGACATATTTAAACTTTTATCAAAATATTTTAAATATCTTTCAGTCTACATCTTGTGCACTAGGTTTACATGGAGAAGCAGCCAGCTCGTAAGACGAGATCAGAAAATGATTTTGAGTCAAATATGCGTTACGAATATCAGCACATAATATCATAACATAATACCCTCATTACTATATAGGAGTTTAGTTTATAAAATCGAAACTGAATAATTGTAAGAATTTTGGGGAACTACATTACGGTATTATAAATGTCCCGGGCATCACTGTATACTTTTCAAACGATGCGTATATACTAGATGTTCGAAAACTATATGATGCTAGAGCCAATTTTTGATCGATCCTTATAAAATTTTACGAAAGCATTTCGCTACAATTTGCGTTATAATAATTTTCTGAAAAGGTGCTTATAAGTGAAATCGTGTACCGATGTTGTCAAATTTCGATACAAAACAAATGCCTAAATGCCTTAGCTCTCTATTTGTCTAGTTTGGTCTTAATCGTGGTTTCAACATACAGATCGTCTTAGAATTTTATAAGGACCCAGAATATAAATACATTTGTAGGTCTTAGACCAATATTTCAATGTCTTTCAACAAAATGATGGGCAAAAAAGAACTTCCTTAAAAGCAAAAAAAATTATTTACATAAAAATACATAAAAAGACTTAAAAAATTATGATTTTAACACAGAATTGTCATAGGAGTGATATTGTTTTATTTGATTTCAAATTCACTATATCTGAAGTCATTCTTAGGAAGTAATTTTTATGTTATTTTTTGGAAGTTACTAGGAAGTGAAATTGTAGTATTTTAGAATAAAACTAATTTGACTTAAATAATATTAAAATAATTAAATAAATTATACGCATTTATAAAAAAACTCCAAAATAAAATAGGTTTAATTCAAAAACTCTTAGAACAAAAAAATAAACCTTTAATTTTAAATAAAATTGGATTCTTTTTGCATATTTGGAAGTCAATAAACACCACTTCCACAGAAGCTAAACAAATTCACTTAATGCTACTTTTAAGATGGTGATAAATGTTATTCTTTCGGAAGTACTTCATTTTATTTTCGCTGGGTTAATGATGTCAAAAATGTTTCAATGTCTACTACATATCGTTCTGATTACATAGAAGTACTTTAATAACGTGTTATTAATAATGTGCTATATAAATACTTTCAATATATTAGTTGAAGATATAAAAACAGTATGTATTTTTATAACACGACTTACATTAACTAATTTTTCTTGAAATTCTTTGTGGTAAGTACAGGCCTTCAATGACCGTCTCCATGTAAAAATAATAACTTTAAATGCTATTGTGTAAGTAAGTTTTAACCCCTTACAAGGTAATTTAAGTTATTGCTGATTACATGCATATTATAGTTTAAACGCATATATTAAACAATTTGATATCATTTGTCAAAGACTAAACAACTAATTGCAAAAATATTTTTAACTTAATGAGAATTATATGTTGCAAGAAATGAGAAAAGAACAAAACATAGATTTCTATGTATGTTTTGTAAAATGTTTAAAAATTGAAACATATTTTAGAGCTGTAATACACAGTTCTCAAATCTTACAATGTTGTCAGAAAAGTGACTAACAATCATGTGAACTTACAAATGTTATTTTGTAAAAAAGTATTTCTGGCAATGTTGCAAGACAAAACTTGTAAGTTGACACGGTTGTTAAACTTTTTTGGAAACATTTTTCTGACAACTTTGTAAGATCTAAGAACAGTATATACATATATTTGTATCAGTAAGATTTGATATTGATTTTTAATATAAGTTTTCAGCAAATTTTCTAAATGAAGCAAAAAGTTTTTTTTAAATATTACTGTTTTCATTGCGATAAATATTTTTTAGTTAGTTTGAAAGGAGGATGCATACACATCAAATCCGACGAAATACACCTAGGCCTCTATCGGGCCTGTTGTGCGCTCCTTAACCAGTGCCACGGATGGGAATCGAACCCACCACCTACGGTCTAATAGACTAGAAATCTAACCACCTACCGGAGGCCACTAAATATTTGTTATTTTTAAATTTTTGTAACAAAATCTAGAAGTCTTAAATTATTTATATTTTCCCCGATTTAGTATTACGGATGTTAAATGTGCAGTTTCTAGAAAACGTGCGAATAGTTTGAGTAAAACTTTTATTTGTATTTCGTAACTGTAGCAAAAACAGAATACAGTTTCTGTTTCTGTCTAAAAACAACCCATTAATTTTAAAATTTATAAGAAAATTATAAAATATTTTTTTTGTGGTATAAAAAATAAAATAGTCTCTTATAATTTTGAAAAAAAGAAATGTTTGAGATTTCCTTTTTCTATTTAAGAACTTTTATTATTCTAAATGAAATATTTCATGTTCAATTCATACGAGTTACTACAAATTTCATTCCAGTAATGTATTATTTTTTCTGCATATAAACAATATCAGACGAGATTTTAAAACGCATCTATCCGAAATCATTTATTTCTTTTATCGAATCATTCTAAAAAAATCATGTAACAATACCGGACAAAAGGTTTGTTATCCTAAGAACTAAATTGCTTAAAATTTCAGTTAAAGAGAGAATTTAAAATTAATTTAAAATAACGTTTACAAATATTGATTTAAATTAAATTTTTAAAAATTAATTAAAAGTAAACCAAAACAACAATTCCATTTAATTAATTTTCAGTTATTTAATTCTTATTTCAAATTTCCGTTAAATTTTCTCCTTGCAACAAAACACAACACGAAATGTTTGCATACCAATAGAGACTGAGCCGTAATGATTCCGAAAGTAATTTTTTATTGTCTTGTCATTCGAAGAAAACAAACAGAAAGAAATCTCCGAAATCGTACTAAAGCGCATGACGATACACTCTTTAGAAAATCCTTAACACAAATAAGAACTTCCCTTTTTCAATAAGGAAAAGCAGGCCGAACCAAAATACACATTTGAAGGAGCCACATTATAGGTGTTTATTTAGGAAAAAAAGAGAAAGAACGCCTACAATTCCAATGGGCAGCAGCTAAAAGCTGACACTAAAGGACAATAACAAAAAACTGCATATTCCAGTGAATTTGTTAAAGTATATAAGTATTTATATACTTATGTATGATATGTATGTATTAAATACATACTTGTACTTTGTATGTAGTTATGTGTTTTATTTTTAAGGAAAACTGTTTGTTGTTGTATACTTTTTTTCCTTATAATATATACATACTTTTCTTTTACTCTATGCTCTACTTATATAAAAGTCCTTTTTATATCCTACACACACTTTAAACACAAGTGTATTTATAAGGACTACATGTGTGTGTGTATATGTGTGTGTTTTTAGTATATAACTACAAGTCCTTTTTTTCTATATTTTGAAAGGATACCTTTCGAAATCCATCAATGTATGTGCTTGCAATTTGTGCTTGGTTTGCTTTTCTAAATATATGAGCTCAGTATTTTTTATATTTATTGCTGTTGTTGTTCTTGTTGTTGCAAGCAGCAATAAGATGAAAAAATGGAATTTAATTAATAAATAAGCGTTTGAAAAATATGCATTCGTGTGCATAAAACTAGAAGAAGTGTAGTTGAAGTATAAGTAGGGATAAATGTCATTCCACCTGTGCCATACTGTATCCTATACCAAACCCAATTTGTTTATGTTGGTTGGTATGTGATGAGTGTGTTTTAGTAAATATATTTTAATAAGATACACAAACTACAAAATACTTGATTATATGTATTTAATTTTTTAGTTTTTTTTTTCTCTCTTGCCTGCAGTATAATAAGATTTAAGTGTATTTTTTTCGATATTAATATGAGTATCGTATTATTGCCATGTATCTGCAGCATAGACCTACACCTACACATGCAATATACAGGCAAACAAACAAACAAATATCCTTATAAACATTTAATTAAAATGTGCAATCAAATCAGAAAATCATTTTATTCATTTTGCTCTCGTTCTCTTAACGCTCTAATAAATTTGAATATAAATTCTTAAATAGTTAAAGTATTAATATTGTCTTGATATCTTGCAGCTATTAAGATGCATTTTTTAAATACCGATAAGTGTGAAATTAATTTAAGTTTATTTTTTTTAATAAAACAACTAAATATTTAATAGAGTTATGATAATAGAGAATGTTTTATTTTTTTTAACAAAGCATTTGAACGTAAATTTTATTATTGAAAATTAATGTTGTAATAAAATGTATGAACTGAAGAACTGTGACCTCCGGTAGGTTAGTCGTTAGTGTTCTAGTCTGGTAGGCAGGAGGTGGTTGGTTCGATTCCCACCTAAGACATTGGTTAAGGAGATCACAAAATGCCCGATAGAGGCCTATGTGTATTTCTTCGGATTTGATGTATATATGTATGTACATGCTCCTTTCAAACAAACAAACTAACTAACAAACTAACTAACTGTATGGAAACTAATCAGATTTTATTGGTGATTACGCTCCTAAAATTCCCTTCCGAGATATAGAATTTAAAGTTATTGTAAAAATAATTTCAGTCATTTAAAATTTTAGAACCTTTATGTTTTTCACAAAATTTTAAATTTATTTTAGTTTGCCAAAAACAAAGATCTTCGAAGGATTTACCATCATTTCATAGATAATGGAAATGAATAACCAAATTATATCAAATTATCTACATATAACTTGCGTCATGATATAGAATGGTGCACGGATTGCTATATCAGCTCAGGAAATTATACTGAGCCGATGGGTTTGGGATCAACATATTATTAAGTTACAAAGACCAGAACAAAACTATTATACATCACATATCCCATTCTATCTGGCCTAGTGATCCGTATGGAAATATCTGATTTTTTTGTAAAAAAAATGAGTTTTTCATGAAAAGCAATTTCTCATCAAACATTAAATTATTCGCCAAAAACGAATATATCATTAAAAAACACATTATGATAATATAACACATTTTTTTATAAAAAAATCCTTAAAAAATCAAATATTTCGTCAAAAATGCCGGCAAGCCGCAAAAACAGATTACTACTAAATCCACTCTGGAAATGATTTCGAGTATCAGTACCTTACAAACATTAAACACCCTGCCCCTCTCTATTAAAATATCTAACTTCTTGAACGAGTTTTCATAAAAAAAAAAAAATTAAAAACTGAATATTTTTATTAAAAACTTTATATGATCAAAAATTTTATTTATTTTATCAAATTTTTATCAAAAATCCTATTATAAATTAAATAATCAATTTTTTGTCAAAAATTAAAAAACTGAATATAAAAGAACAATATTTATCGAAAATTCAATCGTTCATCAAAGATCTTTCTTCAGAATCTAATGTTTCATCAAAATAAAATATTTTTCATTAAAAATTTAAATTTTTATATAAAAAAAAAATTATTAAAAATTTTGCATCAAAAATGCAATTGATCACCAAATATCAAATTTTTCTTAAAGAATCTTTTAGTTCCAAACGATGATATTTTTAACTTTAAACTCAATTTTTAATTAAAATTGGAGATAACTGAATGAAATTGATATTGAATGTTGTTATATTAAAATTTGTTTAAGATTTCTTTATTGCTCCTACATCTAAACGATTCGTATTTTAAAGTATTAAAGTACAAAGTCAAATCGCATGAAATACACCTTAGGCCTGTTGTAAGGTAGTCCGAGCTACCAGATTAGAACACTGACCAATAACCAACCGGAGTACATACCCTGCAACAACTTACATTGAAAAGTTATTTTAACGCGGTGATGGCATTAGAGGCAACTACTTACCAAGCTCGCTTACAAATAGGGAGTTAGATAAATAATTACTACCATCACCTGAAAAAGTGGAGTTTTATTTCTGAGAAAATCTAAGCTAAGAGAATTTATAAAAACCGATTTTGTTAAGAAATTCAAACACAATATGTTTAGACTAAAGAGTAAATACACAATATATTATCGTAATTCATTACTAGACTCCTTCTTAGTAGTGCAGAGGGTATGTAGTAGTCATTAAAAAGTATATTATTCAGATAGTAGAAGTCATTATCATGTTTTTTTATTAAAGTTTTCCTCTTGATTTTAAAGTATAAATAATTTAACCATTTTTCTATCTTTAATTTTTAAACCCTTCAGCCTTTTCTAGTCGTTTTTCAAAGACCTATTAAAGATTTTTTCTAAAGATACTGGCATTTTATAAAAAAAAATCACCAAAAAAGTCACAAAAATTATTAAACTATTCTACTTTTTTACATTATTTAATACTATGTCAAAAAATTTAACTCATCTACAAAAACTATCAATAACCTTCAAATCCTACTCTAAAAATCTACACGAATAAATAATTTATTTAAATTTCAGCAAAATGTTTTAATTTACCACAAAACTACATAGGTAATCGAAAATTATTTGCTTTGTCTTCACAATAATTATATTAGCAAATGGAAAAAGTTTAAGTGATGAACAAACATTATCATTAACTATTTCATTAAAAAACACCCATAATTATAGAACTTAGACAATAACTAGAGGCAGGTGCCTCCACAACTGTCTTTGTGTCTAGTCATGCTAATTTCTATATATATTTTTTTTTATTTATCCGCAACCCTTAAATCCCGTACCAAGAAACAAACTTAATAAATATCCAACCATAGTTGTTTGTGGCAGACTTATAAGGCACGTGAATTGACATAGAAATTATAAGTAGAAGACCTTCTAATGTAATAAAATATCAATAAAACAATGGCGTGCTGCAAAAAATGAAAAGAAATTGTTTATGTTAAAGAAAATGAAAACATGTAAAAGATATGTATACATATATAGTATAAGAAAATTGAACGTGTTTTAAAGGCCATAATTTCCAATCTAAATCGAATTAATCGATTATAAAACTCTGGCGGCATTTCGTTTCCGCTTCCGTTTTAACAAACAACGGAACTAAGCAATTGCATTGGCAAAGCAAAAAACAAAAAAAAAAGAGAGAAAAACGCAAACAAGAAACGAAGACAAAAAAGACTTGTTTGTGACTTCAACCTTTTAACAATAAACACAAACATTTAGCCAACGTTTGACATTTAGACGGCTTAGAATAACAAAAATTTATACACATGTGCATGTCGTTTTTGTTTAGTTGCAGAAGAGCACAATTGTTAAAAGGGTTCAAGATTTATTGACGACACAAAATGAAAAACAAGGAAGAAAATATTCTTTAGGGAATTTGTGCAAGTCACTTGTATCCAGAAAATGTTATTTGCGTTATAAAAAAGACTTTTTTCCTTGTGACTGCATACAATGCTTTGTCTTGAATTTTGGTTTCTAAGAATGGACATTTTGTTGGTTGTATAGGAATGGTACAATTGGTTAAGCCTAACTTTAAGTTAAGTACATCTGTGTTAAAGTGATTTCAGAAAAGAGGGAATTTCGGAAGTGAACCTTGTGCGCATTCTACAGTTGGAAATTTTAGAGATGATTTGATGAATTTTTCTTTTCATCCAATGACGAAACCCTTTGGAAATGGTAGAAATTTGACCAAACCCCATGCTTTTGAAGTGGGCTTTTTAGGACAAACAAAAGTCGGTAAAATTAGTTTTGCATAAGTTAAATGTTTATGACGATTTTCGAAATGATCGGGGGTTATTTAATCCAATCTCCTATACAATGTTTCTTCCAGAAAATAATTTGTATCTCAAAATTGACTTATAAACACTATGAAAAAAAACATCACTGAGTCGGATTTACAGGTGCTTATGAAGGTGGACTTTAAGCCACTATTTTGTAGATATATAGAATAAAATAATTTTCGGACAAGATTTCCAAGAACTTTGTTTGACAAAATTATGTTGAGAAATGTTGAAAGAATCTGGAAATCGAATAATAAAATGAAAAAAATCAAATGCCTGAACGTCTGATCGCTTTGATAATTTGATTTTCCCTGTGTAAATTTCGACGTAGCACGTGTGAATCATATGAACTAAGGATTTCTTGAATTAGTTTTGAATTGACTGCAGCAGAGACAATAACTGCTACAGAAATATCAAAACCTTGCCTGACGTTCTCAAAGAAGTTTATAAGAAAACTAGCTAATACCCGACGAGCTTTACTACCCCAATGTGAGGGCTTTAAGCTCCCGTGATGAAAATCCATCCTTTTTCCTCCAAAATGTTTCCTAGTTAAACGAAATTTTGTATTTAATTCGTATGGGAGATATGAAGCACCCCATTGGAAGTCCGCCCGTTATACTCTAAATGTTCAGATGAATGTCGAAGTAAAATTTAAAGATTCCAGCTCTAATAGTTTTTCAAATTTTTCTATTATATTCATATAGGATCTCCAAGACCCCCCCAGATGAAAGTCCGCTCTTTTTTCTCAAAAAAGTTCAGATGAACAGTAAAGTTCTTCGTGCAAAATTTAAAAAAAAAGTTAAGATGAACATTAAAGTTTTTCGTGCAAAATTTTAAGAATTTAGTTTTATTAATTTTCCAGATAAACGAATTTTTGTATATATTTAATATGGGATGTGCCGCTACCCTCATGGGTAGTCCGCCTATTTATTACCCAAAAAGTTTACATGGATGTTAAAGTTATTCGTGCAAAATTTTAAGATTCTAACTGTAATACTTTGCAAGATAAACGAATTTTTGTATGTAATTTATATGGGATGTGCCACGCCCCTTTGTACCCTTAAGCTAGGATAAAATTTAAGGACTCTAACTGCTATATTATCTCAAATTTTAGCATTTTATATTTTCTTAATAAGGGCGTGGCTCACTTTAAATTTCAAAATAAAAAGCAGCCTATTACCTATTCCGGACATACAGGAATACGCTGAGAAAATTTTAGGAAAATAAGTTAGCCGGTTAGTAGTTTATATATATATATTGATAGAAGATTCATTTCTGTAAAGAAGTACAGTAAAAATCTGGTAAACAAGTTGTAGAATGTAGATGTTTGGAAATCATATAATAAATACTCTATTGATCTCAAAACGCGATTAGTCAAATTTAAAAGAGAAAGCTTTAAACTTTTTGCGTTAAGATAAACAATATAGAAGTTTTATGATCTACTGGTTGAAGAATTATATTTGACCGTTACAAATACCAACACTAACTGATTTTTTACAATAACTATGTAGTGTGGAAGTGTCATTATGCATTAGCAATCTTCTGGTTTCTCTCAAGTTATATGACAATATGCCACTTATGAAATTTATAATATATTCATATAAAATGTCAGCAGTTTTTGTAGCTCTTATCATTACTTTGTTCAAATTTCAAATATGAAAAGGAGCAAACGATTCATTGCGGCCTTATTAATTCTAAAATTTAACGATTGAATCTAATTTATATATTCAATGATATGTTTTCCTTTATTAATTTGAAATAAACAGGAAACGTACACACTATATCAAATAATATTAGAAAATAATTTTCAACAATAACAATAATAATAATACTATTTAAAGCAATAAACAAACAAATAAATAATAAGAAATAAAATAAACCTAAAACGTAAAATTAAGAAAAACAAGTTAGAATGTTTAGTAGGGCATGGTAGACCATATGATAGCCTACACCAGTGATTATGTTAACAATGTGGATTATTTAAGAAGTTTGCCTTAATTCAGAAATATTTTCTAAAAAAGCGGTTATAAGGGGTTCGTTAATCAGGACGTATTCCTATAAACTTTTTTTGGTTTTCATTGTGATGTTATAGTTTATAGGTGAATTTTCAAGTAATTTTCAAAGGGTTTGTATGGGGCTAGGGTCAAATGAATTCCGAAATTGGCAGAAGTTTGCCTAGACATCAGCACAAACATATAATACCGTCCCCATTATAGTTGTGAAGGATATACAAATTTGCTTATGAAACAATAAGAATTTTAACAAAATTCTACAGACAACTATTATACTCATATGATATGATTATTACTCTATATGTTTTTTTTTATTATTTTAAGAATATATGTTTATTTTATGTATATTTATTATTAACAACAATTCAATTGTCCTTGTCCATTTGCTGTCTTCTTTTATAGATGACAATTGCTAAAACTAAATTTTTTTTATTTGAAATAAATTTCTTTTATTGATAATTCGTAGATGTAAAATAAAAAATTTTAAATTGAATTTTATGCAAATTTTTATTTATTGGTTTGTATTCTTAATAATACGAATGAGTACTATATATATAAATGTATGTGTATGTATGCAGCATATTTATGTGTTTATTGTTATGTTTATTTTATTGTCAACATGCGTGACAATTTATATTTCTTGTTAACAAAACAACAATAACAACTACTACTTACTTAAGTCAATTGTAAAAACTTATACACACACGTATTTAAAAGGAAACATATCCCTGTAAACATTTGTAGACATAAAATTTACATACATTTGTTTTAAGGGTCACGTCTTAGATAGTAAATATCTTTAGACAATTTTGTAGATAATACAAAAAAATAATTGAAAGACATAACTATAGCATTTTGTCTCTTGGATTTGAATATTTAAGACTATTTCTGTATATTGATTATAATATTATTGGCATGGAAATCGATCACCACCTATGCTATAGAAAATATTTGTTGGGTATGTTTATGTTCATGTTAGTATGTGCGTGTATGGCACGCACATACTAACATGTCAGGAAATATAATTTACGCATGTGACCCACAATGTCCAAATGTCAACAATAGAAAATATTTTTTTTTTTTGCATGTATGTCTAAAGAATTTTATTTGCAAATTATTTAGAAAATTCTACAATTGTTTGTATTTTTTAAAGATAGAGTTTGCAGTTTATATTTTCTTTCTGGTTATTTCAGTGTTCAGAAAATTAGAAATGAAAATGTTACAGAAAAGAAAAGTGACAAGAGAGAGTTTCATATACGCATATAGTTATGGTTACTATAACTAAACTATGTTCACTGTAAGAATATATAGTTATCGAAAACATATAATTGTTATTTTAATTCTATTTAAACAATACTACTGTTACTGTAATCATTTTCATGTTCAATTATAAGTTTGAGTATGATTCACAGAAAATAATAATTTTTTCAATAACTAAGTAATGGTAACGATGAAACATACTATGGTACTATCAACCATTTAAACTTACAAATAACCATTATATGTTCTGTTGCTATATGTTATAAAACCATTATGTGTAATGTTGTTATAAATAACCATTATATGTAATGTTGTTCTGTGTCTGTTGGTAAAACAACAAAACAACTTTAGTTACAAAGAGACAATAAAATGGGTTAAAATAACTCTCATTTAGTTTATAACATTCTATTTATAAGTATTTCACTTTGTAGAGAATAATGTAGTTATGTTTTGTAAATCATTGATTGAAATTTGTAAATCGCGTCATGTGTTGTATGGTTTGACTTTTGGAACAATTCAAACTCTTCACCATATATACACAAAAAGCAGACAGTTTGATTGACGAAAAAGTACCAAAAACTTTGCCTTTTATAAGTTTCAATTCAATCAGTTCAATATTATAAAATATTCAAAAAGTACAAATTCATTAAGTACCTTTAGTAAAGCGTACTCTACGTACCTTTTAAGTTCAATATCATGTTACTAGGTTCAATATTATAGAACGAAAAAGTAATAAAATGTTCTTATTTAGTCCAAGCCCTAAATATCATGTTTCTAGGTTCAGTGTTATAGAAAACTCAAAAAGTACGTTTTGAAGAAAGAAAAAGTACAAAAAATATAATTTTTATAGGTTTTATTTACTGCGGGCTCTTCATGCTTTATTTCATGTTTCTTGGGGTCAGTGTTAAAGAAAATTCAAAAAAGTACCTTTTTAAAAACTAAAAAGTATCTTAAAATTCCTTTTTAAGTTCACACTCAATCAGTTCAATATTATAAAATATTCAAAAAGTACAAATGAAGGACAAAAAGAACGAAAAAGTACCAAAAGTCTTTACATTACTCTTACATATAAAAAATACACTCTTATAGATTTTCATTCCATCACAATAGAAAACTCATAAAGTACCTTTGGTAGAGCATACTCTACGTACTTTTTTGGTTCAGTACATGCCCTTAATATCATGTTTCTTGGTTCAATGTTATAGAAAACTCAAAAAGTACCTTTTGAAGAAAGAAAAAGTACCAAAAAGTTAAATTTTTAGGCTTTCACTTACTCTCGGCTCTTCATGCTTAATTTCATATTTCAAAAAATTAATCATACTACAAGTAGTCCATATAAAATATATGCATTTAGAACTGGTTTCTTATCGAGTAAGTTTAAGAAATATACAAAATATTTTTATAAAACATATTTCGCAAACTCTGTTTAAAATTTTATTTTAAATATATTTTTCTTCAAATCAAATAATACCACTCTTACCAGCAGAAGAAAAAATTATAATATATTTTGGTGGTTCACACATGAATGACCATCACATGTATAGAGAAAAAAAATTAGTGGCCACAATCAAAACACTCACAAAAGAAATGTAGAGGCAAACAAACAATTGAGGGTGTCTCAGGATACGAAATGGAAACAAATAATACTTTTTTTGTGCAAATTGTTTGCTATTTTTTAGCTAAACAAATAAAATCAATCACTTTATTGAAAAGTTTTTCCACATTTTGCAAAAAAAAAAAAAAACCAACAAACAATCACAATTTTACACAAAAAGAAAAAAAATAAAATCAAAAATTTTATTTTATTCATAGAATTGTTATAAAAAATATATGTAACATAAAATTCATAACATATTCATAAATTTACATACATATTGGACAAGTAGAATATACATATGTATAGTTTTCTATGTGTATTTGTAACAAACAATACCTCTATATTTGAACCCCCTTCCTTAAACTATACCCGCTACTTATTATTTATTTTACCTAAGGCAAGGACACTTTCCTGTGGCGCACTTTTACCATTTTCAATTTTATTTACAAGACATTGTTTAGATATTGAAAATATATTTCAATTTGGCCAACAGATTCATAATGTTATTGGTAAAGGGAATATAGTAACTAGGCAAATATTCTTTAACATTCAAATTCAGACATTTGTAATAAACCATGAATAAAAGGGTTTATTTTATTATATTATTTAAAATTTTATAAATATGTGAGTAGTTTTGATTTGAAATACCCTACAAGTGGTAAAGATTTACGCTTTGAAATATAGAGAGAGGAGTGAATTAAATGTGGTTCGAATTTATATCCTTGTTAACTTCGAACCATTTATTTATTTAAGAAAAAATTCGATCAAATAATAGAAAAAGTGAAGTTAAATTAAAATTTTAAGAATACATGATCTGAAGATTTGAACTCTACTAAATCGAAGTGAGACCTCAGGATTCAATTATCAAAAAAAAAAAAAGAGTGAAAAACGGAGTTCATTTTAAAACTCAAGGATATTTCAGTTTTCAAACCACTGCAAAAGTATTATTATGTGTTCTAAACCTATAAAATCTACATATAAAAAGCGAAGTCTTCATGTGCCATAGTGATACGATGCGAAAAATCAAAAACAGACGCGAGTAGCGCTTTTGCGCTAATGTTTTTTCCTGCTTCTAGGGACAGTAAAACATTTTATTCCTTCGTGAAAAGTGTAAAGGACAATAGTAGTTCTTCCATTCCAATGCTTATCAGGGAGCGCTAACATACCTTTTAGCTGAGATAGTTACTTGTAAGAAATTCTTGCTTGTCGGAAAACGATTAAATGTAACTAAATTGGGAAGGACATGTTATCTAACTACCAGTAACTCTAGTTGGCCGGGACTATAAACTAGTGATGATCAAGTGTATCTTCGGCCATTCTTTGGTCGAACCAGAGCGCCACATAATCTGTTACTACAGGTGGCCAGTTATCCGCACGACTTTGTCCAGTGTAGTGTTTGTCATCGATTTATTTGGATAAGTTCTGTTGCCGCTTGTGGATTCTGAGTTGTTTGTTTGGAAATGTCGGAATGACAGATGGAGTGACGGTTGAAGTAGCGGAGGAGTTGTTTGAGACGATGGCGGAGTTATTTATACTTTACTATTTCTCTCATGGTTAAGTGCGTTGGAGGTTCCTGTAAACTTACCACAGTTGGTCCTTGTGGTCACTTAATAAGCCTTTGTGGCTTATTAAGTGACCACAAACATTTAACATAACTATGTGCTCAAAGGCCTTATTTTGTACAGGGCTAGGCGTAATAATAAATATTGAACCGATTTTTACCATTTTCTATAGAAGTTAATTTAAAAATTTCGTCCTGTAGCATGCGATTACATGGATACACGGACAGATAATCGGACGGACAGACATAGCTAAATCGCTACAAAAAAATCATGAACTGTCGGACGTTGTAAACGTTAGCACAAACCCGAGGTGTATCACTAAAGATATAGAAATATTTATTTAATTCACTATAGACAGAGGTATAGAAGATTCGCTACAGCTGCATATAGTACTCTTCTTACTGGTTGAACTGAAAGTAGAAAATTCATTTAAGCAAATATATATATTTATAGACATTTATAACTGAATGAACTTTAAAGTTTGATTTGTAATGAAAGCTGACAATGATGTTTTATATAAATACAAAACAACATAAAAATCAAAATTTAAAATTTGTGTTTCTTAACAAAAATCTTTAATAAAATGTCTCTATATCAAATAACCTCTAAATATATTTAATTTGAAATAATTGCTCAGGTTGCAAAATCCCTATAGAATTTATATAATTATTCCCTTAAATACAAAACTATTTAGAAATGTTAAGGAAAATTTAGAAATATAAATATAAACTTTAAACTTTTGACTGTTCTATTAAAGAGTGTTAAATGTGTCAATGACTTTGAGTCTGATTAAAATACCCAAAACGAAAATGTTTATTGTTAACATTAAAAACTTTAACTTACATAATTTGTTATTGTGTTATTTTAAAAACAATACGAAATTTTAACATATAAAGTTTAAACGTACACCTAAATAAAACCCTTTTTACACATACTTATCCTCACACACACATACTCATATACATACATATGTATATAACTGACTTTGATAATATCAACGACCTAAGTTTAAAATCTTTGCTATACTAATTTTTATTTTTGTAAATTTTCTAATATTCTAGACTATTTTCTGTAGTTTTTTTTTTGTGGTAAAACTTAAAACTTAATTTTGTTTTGCTCTCATTTTATTCACTTTCTCTATTATTGCCGCCAGTTTTGAAAATAATAATAAAACTTGAAGTTGAAAAAAAAAAAAAAATTGAAAAATTATTTCCAACGCTAGTAGTTGTTTCCTTGAATTGTTTTTGTAGTGAAATTATTCAAAAGTTTGCCGACTTTCTTAACAAACATAAAAATTTCTATATGGCTGTGTATTAGAAAAAATTAAAAACTTTGTATTCATTTGCAGTATGTCTTCCTAAGTTTTTTTTTCTACTGCTTGCATTTTTTATTGTACACGAAAAAACTTTTCATTTCTTTAATAGTTAAGACAAGAAGTTAAGGCAGCTTTTTGGATTAAAAAAAAAAATAATTTCAAATTAACTTTCCTATACTAATTAGGTCAATACCTTAAATTCTTAAGATATATTTTTAAATGATATTATTTGTATCGTTATACACACAGATGGAACAGATATCAATTTGTAAGGATTCTACAAAAAAATTACTAGGTCCTAAATGAATATTAAAGAAATTACATACTTCATAGTCTTCAACACTTGTTCATAAAAGGGTTAAGTGAGAAAGGCTAAAGTAATTAAGACAGATATAGAAATATAAATTTTACGAGCTTCAAACTTAAGAAAAATCTACACTTTTTATTCTAAAAATTTTAAATTTCTAGTGAAAAAAAAAAACAGAATGTAATAAAATGTTTAAGATCTTTCTTCATCGTTCATTCATCCATGTATCCTTTGAAGAGTGTAACCACTTTGCTAAATGGTTGATGTGGTTACTACCACATTTAATAATAATAAAAAAGAAAACTCTTTTAATTTTTTCTGCAACTGAAAAATAAAGTTTTTTCTTTTTTTTTCTAGTATTTTTCCCTTTTATTTTAATTCATGTTTATATTTATTTATACATTTTTTTCCAACAACTCTGTAACCAACAACTCACTAATGAAGTGTATAAAATTGAAGAAGTACCAAAGAGGAGCATAATTGCATTTTTATTACTTTGTGTGTTAATTCAGCTCAACAGCAAAGTTAAAAGGGCTGAAAAAAAGGAATAAAATTACTAACAAGCCTTTAAGGTTTTTTTTAGTAAAAAAAATATATAATTTGCATATAAATATATAAAAATAAAACCAAGATTGAGTAAAAGAATCAGCATACGTATATTACTGCTCCATTTGCCGGAATATCTAATGAAAGGGCGTGAAATTGAAACTTTTTAAAAATTTTACAACCATCAACAATAACAACATCAAAAGGTGTAAAATTTGTAGGCCTAAATGCGAGGACATAAAATTCTTGTTAAAATTATTAAGAAAGTGCAACCCTTTTTTGGTGGTGGAGAATATTTTTAAAGATTTTTTATGATAAAAACTGTTGTATTTTAAAATTATTAATAAAAATAGTCATAAAATTTATACAGAAGTCCCTAATAATCATAAAAAGGTAATATTAACTCACTGTAAATTGTAAATAGTTGGCTTTTCTTACGCAGAAACATTAGGGTAGTACTGAACTAGAACTAAACTAGAACTGAACTAGAACTGAACTAGAACTGAACTAGAACTGAACTAGAACTGAACTAGAACTGAACTAGAACTGAACTAGAACTAGAACTGAACTAGAACTGAACTAGAACTGAACTAGAACTGAACTAGAACTGAACTAGAACTGAACTAGAACTGAACTAGAACTGAACTAGAACTGAACTAGAACTGAACTAGAACTGAACAAGAGCTGAACGAAAGTTTATATTACAATTTTTAATTTAATGAGTCCATAGTGAAATCAAATATTTTCCAAATAATCAAAATATATTTTAAATAAATACGTATAATTTGAATAATACATACCATCCTATTAAAACATTTCCTCGCGACTAAAACCATATGCCCACCAAAACATTTGAAGTCCTTTAGCGGTTTGATATTTTGCATAATTTTCTAACCCCAATAAAAAATGATGTGAATTCTTAATTAAGACACCAACCAACATTCGCGCAAGAAAAAATATACAAAATAAACAAATGAAAAAATGCATAAAAAATCAAGTCAGAATAAAATCCCGTAAAAAAACATTGCTATTCAGCGTAAAGAATCACAATACAAGCACGTTTTTTTAAACACTACAATTTTCAGTCGTGTCTTTTACCATGACGGTCACGTGGGAATTATGAAGCACAGCCTATAAAAATACATTCTACAAATAGAAGGCAATAATGGGACAGTCCAAGAAAACAAGTAGACACTTTAAATATTAAATATGAACATTATTTTGCAGACTTTAAATATGGGAAAATAAAGAAAGAAAATATTAATAAAATAAAATCTTGCATTCCTTAAGGATTACATACAAACAAAAAATGATTCCTATAGCACTTCTTTTAGCCTTAAGTTGACAGTCTTCTGTACGAAAAGAAAAAAAAAATAAAATTATAAAATTGACAAATTGATATTTGCATTTAAATTGAAAATTTACATTTGTATAATGCTTGTTGTAAGTTGACTGAGTGTCATATTCTGTGCTGGAATAGTAAATACCAAAACAAAGAAGAGAAAAAATAGGTTGGCTTGTGGTCACAATGGTATAATTTACTTTAAATACCTTATTTTTTATTTCAACCCCCACCTCTAATCACTCCCTCACACCTCTAACTACCCAATTCAATATTATTTTCATTTTTTTCGTTGTTGTTTTGACATTTCGTTTTCCTGTTCCTTTACATGTTTGACAATTGTATCCGCATATCATTTTGTTGACAACCAGCCATCAATATTTTCAAAAAAAAAGTTCACTTTAAAATTTAGTTTAGTTGAGTTGTAAAATTCGTGTGGCAGGGGAATTGCGTTCATGTTTAATGCATCAAAAAATTTTAAACCAACATCAGGGGGTGATTTGTTATTTTTAAGATAGAAAATAAAAAACTAAAATTATACATAATTTCACATACTTATCCGTGTAATGATAATGGTTATTTTTATAATATGGTTTTTCTTAAAATTTATTTGAAGAGTTTGGGTAAAATGAAAGCCAATGATCCTAGTCTTAAAATAAAATTTTGCAGAAGAATCAGAAAACTACTAAAATTGACACTATTGACAACAAACAAACAAACTAACTAACTAACTAACTGACTAACTAACTAACTAACTAACTAACTAACTAACTAACTAACTAACTAACTAACTAACTAACTAACTAGCTAACTAACGAACTCATCAATGGGGATTTTTTGGTACTTTTTTGTTCTACAAACATGATAAACAAACAAGTGCGTAGAGTCGTAAATAACGTGAGATCAGAAAATAGTTAACATTTTGGTACTTTTTTGTTTTTTAAAAGGTACTTTTTGAATTTTTATAATATTAAAATTAATTATGTAAAGTCTTCGGTACAGCCTCTTACTTGTTATTTAAACAAAATTTTATTTGTCTTAATTATATTGTTGTTTGAAACATGAGTGTACAATTTTGATTAAATTTTTAATTGAAATTCATTTTTCTTGACAATTTATAAAACACTTCATATGTTCAATTGTGACAATAGAGTGATATTTTTTGTAAATGCTGACGACATTTTTAAAAGCCGAGTATTCCTTAAACGTTATGTATAATCAATTAATATATTGATTGTTTAAATCACCTTCTTAATTGATTTTTAAAACAATTTCTACCAAACGGATTAATTCATTTGATTAATAAATTAACAATAAATCAATTTTACATTCGTTGAAATTAAATTATAGGATTAATGAATTAATCAATCTTAAGTGTTGCATCAATTATTGACTGATTCTGATTAATTATTTATTTGGACAAAATATATTTTTTTACAAATTTGGTAATTGATATAATTTTGGTTAAAGGTGAGTGTCCCTAGATTCCTTTAAATATTAACTCAGTATTGAAACAAAAGAGGTTTTTCTCAACAAATTTTTAACTATTTACCTACCACTGCTTTAAAACCACCCTAATTTACAAATTCTTCTTTTAAAAATAATTTTAATCAATTTACTTATTACCATTATACTTATATATCACATGATATGCATCTAAATTGTTTATTGACTATAAACAAATCGGTCTAAATAAAAACTCAAATATTGAAAGCATATTGGCCAAAAGTAAATATTTCACATCATTAAGATTTTCAAATACTGATAACGATACACAGCTAATGTGATTTGTTGGGTAAATATTTTGCAATTAACACCAGTAATTGCTATTTAAGAATCGACAGGAAAAGGAAAAAAACAGTAGTTAAAAGTATAAGTTGTAGGTTTAACAAATCTAAGCAACTAATGTTAGTAAAGGAAGTGTACTTGTTCAGCTAAAGTATGTGTAGTTTAATTTATAATAGAGGTTAGTGCGTAAGATACTATATGTAATAGAATTTATTTATTTATAAGTTTGACGATTTATACTTATATCAGCATACAGTGCGTGAAGTTTTTATACATTTTTAATTGAAAGCAATTAAACTTTCAATATTAAACAAAGACGAAAGGTTTATATATTTATACGTGGGAGTAAAAACTATAGTATTAAATATTATACACACGCATTTAAACAATTTAATGTGTATGAAATGTTTTAGATTTTTCAAAACTGATTGTGGTGTTAAGTAAATGTTTTATATTACGCACCAAACTATAAGAAATTATTATATTTTTTTTCAGTGGTAAGTAATCGAATGTCTATGGTATAAGAAATAAAATATCTATACTTTAGATTATACTTATGTACAAGTACTTCAAAAACTAATATTACTCACACTTGTTTAGTAATAAATAAAAACACATACTACTTATTATTTGAAATACTAACACGAAATAAATACCCAGCAGATTCTAAAATAGATTTTAAAGATTTTCTACTGGAGAAATTACTTCGCGATTATCGTAAGACTAATATTTTCTAGTTCAAACGCTAACGAATTGAAAAAGGTTAAGTATAAGTTAATTTAATTTAAAATTTTCTGCAACGACTTTATTAGAAAGAAATGTAGTTTTCTAATAAGTTTGTAATGTGAGAAAAACTGGGGCATATGTTACTTCAAAACCTTCCGGGTACATTACAACGTATTTACGCATATGAACAAATTCCTTAGAGTATGCTATAGAGTAATTGCTTTTCAATGTATTTGTATTGGATTTTTGCGTGTATGTTTCATATTAAATTAAAAGATTGATGTTGAGCACTTTTCAATATAACACTGACAAACTATCATCTCTGGTAACACAGTAGTGAAATTAAAATACAGTTTATTGTTTTAGCTTTAGGTATCGATTTAATAATTTTTTAGAGTTCAGAAACTCAGTTTCCTGAACGTAATTCTTAAGAATCTTTCAATCAGTGTTAGTCAGGAGTTTCACTGTCCTCTCCACTTGCGTTACATACGTCTGAATCCGTACGACCAATTTTGCATAGATGTGCTCGTAATCCTGTGTGTCCACTCAGAATACCCTGATTGCCTTCTGGCTGTCGGTAAAACGCATTGCTCGTACTTCTGACTGGAAGCTTGTGTTATGATTTGGTATTTTTTAATGAGATATATCTAACGAGGAAATGTTCTAAGCAAATTATAGTGGTCCATAGAATTTAATATTTTTTTGTTTAGTGTAAACAAATATTAGGGGGATACATAAATTTTGGCCTTGACGCCATGCATTAGCACACAATTACTGCTGTTAAAAAACAATTACTTAAGCCAATAAAAGCTCATAGATTTCTTAAAAAAAAACATTTTCTGTTCAGTTGCAAATTTAAATACAATGATTATATTTTTTGTAAAAAGCGCGGATTTTTTATTTTATTTTAAATTTAAATAAGAATACACATTTTTTGTTAATTTTCTGTTGAAATATTTGCGAATATTTTTGCATTTTGAAAAAAAATTTCTAAAAGTTACTACCCTAATATTTATAAGGGAAGTTATATAAGACATGTTTGTAAAAATTATAGAAGAGCATGCAATGAAACTGCAATGCTGAAAATTTTTAAACAAATCGTGTAACACTAACCCATTTCAAACAGTCTCTAAACGTTAAAAATGTCTTAAAATACAACAACGGTTTTTATTAATATGTTGCAGAGGTTTTGCTACAAATATTGAAATTTTACATTTAAATCGCAACCTTTATGAAATTGTCTTTTTTGTTCGTAAAGAACAAAATCGAAAGCAAAAGTTTTGAGATATATGCGACTTAAAATTAATTTTTTTAATATATAATTATAAAAATTGGGCGTGGCAGCAGTCTTATCGTGGTAACTGTAACCAAAATTAGAACTCACTTCGGAATTTTCATTTACTATCTGATTCAAAATTGTAGCTCTTATCATAAAGAACAAAAATGGTGAATATATAATATCAAATGAATTTCATCTTCAAGATAAAAATCGCAAAAAAAAAACTTTTAAAAATTGAACTTTGCTAATATAAATTAGGCGTATACTTAATATTAGTAATATCATTAAATCATTAACACGTACACGTAGGGGTGTCGTTCATAAAATCAGAGCAATTTCTTAATGTAAAACATTCCACTTGGAATTAAAAAATTAACATGTAGATGATAGGCCCCAAAGATTTGACATGATTTTGGGTAAAACTGGGATACACGTGTCTTTTTTGTCTTTTATCACCTGGTGGTGTAAATTATATTTCCATGACTTAAAAAATGCCACACAATGTTAATAGCCTTGAACATATATCAGCCTGCAGCCTTGATTGTATAACATTCCATAGTCTTGGTTAGAAATCACTTTAAAGTTGTAAATATAGATTAGTCTATAGTCTTGACTATAGTCTTGAATAGGCTACAGTCTTCATTAAAGATTATTCTAGATTATATATTATTCTATAGTCTGGACTATTTATCAGACTATGGTTTTAACTATAGACAAGTCTAAAAGTTGTTCTAAAGTTGTGAATATAGATAGTCTATAGTTTTGACTATAGTCTTGAATAGTCTGTAGTCTGACTGTAGTCTTCATTAAATATTAGTCTAGATTATATATTAGTCTATAATCTTAACAATAGATTAGTTTATAGTTTTGACTATTTATTAGACTATAATCTTAACTATAGACAAGTCTAAAAGTCGTTAAATAAGTTAAAATGATGTTAACTATAAACTAGTCTATGTGACTTCAAATCATTACATAATCTTGAAAAAATAATAGTTTTTTTTATATAAATATACAATAGAAGTGTTCTTAAAATTCGCTGCTGCCCAACTATAATATTTTGTAAATTGTTTTATCTATAATCGTGAGAATTATTTAAATGTCATATTACTAAGACTACAACAACAAGAACAAGAATAAAAAACAAAAAACGAAAACATAAAAATATAAAACAACTAAAACTAATTAAATTCAATTAAATAACAATCAAACTATGTCACGCGGTAACAGTCAAATGTTGACTAAAATGTCCAACACACAAAAATATTCTCCCACACCCTCAGCCAAACCCACGTTTTAACAGAAAAGGACATCAAAATCATGTACATATACTTTAGTTGGTGTTGAAAAAAATTAACAACTGTTAAAAATCTAAAAAAATATATATAATCATGAATAGCATGAAAAAAATCTAGAAAACCATTTAATTTTTATAACGCAATTATATTGTGGGAACTAGAGAGCACAAAAAAATAAAAATTTGTATAAAGTTTTTTTTTTATACAAATACACAAAACATTTGAAGTATAGAGTATGTTAAGATTGTCTGATAGAATGAAATTTTGCAGCGAATACTTAAAAATGTTAAATTTCTTTAGATTTATAATCATTCTTTAATTGTATTAATCAGAGTTATTAGTTTTGTATATTCTGATTTTTAAATTCTTCAACTCATAATAGCTGTAGGTTAATGTGATGCATATACATAAGTATTTCGGAATATGATATGAAAAACTTTTATTGTAGCGCTTGTTTTCAATTCTGCTACAACTGAATCATTTTTCATTTTAATTTTCCATCTGTGATTCCATGTCTTTTTTGATTTGGCTTTCATTTTCCTTATTACTCTAACAGCAATGAAATTGACACGCGATTGTTAAAGTTAAACATGCAAGTGACAGAAGTTACAATGTTGTTATAAAAAAATATTTTTTTATTTGTTTGTCCTTTTATTTTATAAGCTCATTTATATTTCTGTTATCATTAAGATTTAATTTTTCTTATATTAAATGATATTAAATAAGAAACAAATTACATGGGTCAATGCTATTGCTAATGCTATTGCTAATGCTAATGCTAATGCTATTGCTAATGCTATTGCTATTGCTATTGCTAATGCTATTGCTAATGCTATTGCTAATGCTATTGCTAATGCTATTGCTAATGCTATTGCTATTGCTAATGCTATTGCTAATGCTATTGCTAATGCTATTGCTAATGCTATTGCTAATGCTATTGCTAATGCTATTGCTAATGCTATTGCTAATGCTATTGCTAATGCTATTGCTAATGCTATTGCTAATACTATTGCTAATGCTATTGCTAATGTTATTACTAATGCTATTGCTATTGCTAATGCTATTGGTAATGCTATTGCTAATGCTATTGCTAATGCTATTGCTAATTCTGAAGAATCGTATTTAAGTACAATTAGAAAAATTTAACTTAAACCCCCTTTTTACAAAGCCAAAAATTAACTGTATCTTTAGAAATTTTAGATAATTTCTTCGTTACAAAGAAAATGTTAATCAACAACTCACAACGGCATGATAATTACATGAAACGTCCCTTTATATTTGGCAAAGGAAAAATTATATAAAAGTCACAAACAAGAAATTGAAAAAAATGTAAAACATTGGATTGCACAAAGAGAACAATTCGCAAGAGTAAGCTCAAATTTTTTTCAATTATCTATTTAATGATTTTTTATGTTAATAACACATTCATCTCGGTTCTTAATAACTATAGATGTTGAGCTCTGCTTTACAAGAACATCAAACACAAATGACTGTCAACAGAATATTTAAATAAAAAGAAATATCTTTCATTTTTCTTTTACAATTCTACAAAATAAGATTAAGTAAAGTCACAAATCTTTTTTGTGAAATACAAATAAATACAGATTTACATAGTAAAATGTAAACGAAAAGAAAAATATGAACGGAAATTCAAAGACAAACATAATCAACACATTACAAGAACAGACGGAAATCAATGGAAATGCATTCTATTCATTTATACAGTCAGTCATTTAAAGTAGCAGACTACGACTAAGGAAATCCGTGAATATAAAATTAACTGCCACATAGTGAAAGAAAACATAACAAATTATAATAATATTAGAAAAATATAATTAATTTATAAAATAGTTAAGTTAAAAATGAAAGTATACTTTGCTGGGTTTCATATTAGAGACACAAAACCTAAAAGATAATGCATTACATTCAGTTTATGTGAACAAGGCAACAAACGTTATACAAAATGTATCGCACAGTAAAATATTATTTTTTAAAGGAATTTTTAAACATTTCTATCATCATCTTAAGGAATTGTCACAGACTCCAGCTGTGAATTTTTTCCTTTAGATTATTTTGTTTTCTTTTTTACATTAAAGTAATGTTATCCTTTTTTTGTATTTCATTTACAAAAAATGTATTTTACTTATACCAAAGTGGTCTTGTTAAAATACTTTGTGCTGTTGTAGAAAAATACGAAGAAGGAATTGTGCATCATTCTACTTGTAGGAAAGACTAGAATGAAATTCATTTAACATTTGGTAAATGCTAGTAAAAAATACAATACAGCAATGTCAAGACAAAAAACGAAAATAAATAAGGGATTTTGTTTTTGCGGTTGTTGATGGCAGAGATTATGTGCAGCAGTGTGAAAGGCTTTTTGGTATCTTACACTCTTTTTTTCTTTTTTTTATATCCACCAAAATCTTAAAGGATGCAGTAACATTTCTCAAGTCAAGTCTGCTAAAGATACAATGACTATATACTTATTTTTTACATAGTGTTATAATGATTGTAAATTTAAGATTTTTTATTTTTGTACAGACTGTCTTTAACACCCACCCTAGGATTTTTAATGTATTTCCCATAGTGTTTTCTTATTTGCAAAACTCGTAAATGCTTTTTAACCAACGTGTTTTTCATTTACAATTTCATTTTCCAATTTAATTTTTTTGTTTTCTTTCATTTCGAATTTTTTGCGCGCCATCGCTTTTTAGATAAATGAAATTAATTGCTGAGATTTAATGTTAGTTTTCTTTTTGTACTTTAAAGGATTTTAAAGGATTATCGGTCTTAAAGGTTAAATATATTTATCTTTTTTATTATTTTTTAGTTTTGTCTTTCTTTGTGTTGTGAAATGGCAACAATTTGTTGATTTTAGAGAAAAAACTAAATTGAAAAATGAAGTGCGTGTGTGTATTTGACATATCAGTATCCTCTTGAGGATTGATTAATGTCTTCGGAGCATATCCATCATTATGAAGGAATACCAATGCTATTGCTAATGCTGTTGCTAATGCTATTGCTAATGCTAATGCTAATGCTATTGCTAATGCTATTGCTATTGCTAATGCTATTGCTATTGCCAATGGTATTGCTAATGCTATTGCTTACGCTATTGCTAATACTATTGACAATGGTATTGCTATTGCTAATGCTATTGCTATTGCTAATGCTACTGCTAATGCTATTGCTAATGCTATAGCTAATGCTATAGCTAATGCTATTGCTATTGCTAATGCTATTGCTAATGCTATTGCTAATGCTAATACTATTGCTAATGCTATTGCTATTGCTAATGCTATTGCTAATGCTAATACTATTGCTAGTGCTATTGCTAGTGCTATTGCTATCGCTATTGATAATGCTAATGCTATTGCTAAAGCTATTGCTAATGCTATTGCTAATGCTATTGCTAACGCTGTTGCTATTGCTAATGCTAATGCTATTGCTAATGCTATTGTTATTGCTATTGCTAATTCTATTGCTAATACTACTGATAATGCTATTTCTATTGTTTATACTATTGATAAT
Source organism: Lucilia cuprina (assembly GCF_022045245.1). Lineage (NCBI taxonomy): Eukaryota > Metazoa > Arthropoda > Insecta > Diptera > Calliphoridae > Lucilia > Lucilia cuprina. The sequence goes on along the minus strand of NC_060951.1, from coordinate 59,301,003 downwards.
GCTAATGCTAATGCTATTGGTTATACTATTGATAATGCTATTGTTACTGCTAATGATATTGCTATTGTTAATGCTGTTGCTATTGTTAATGCTAATGCTATTGCTATTGCAATGGCATTTGCTAATGCTAATGATATTGCCATTGCTATTGCTAACGCTAATGCTTTTCTAAGGAAAAGTGCACTAGCTACAATAGTTTTTTAAACTACATTGCTAGTATTTCGAAAATAGCTGAATTATCTTTAAATTTTAAAAGATTAACATTTTAAAAAGTTACAGAAATGCTTATTCTATTGTCCTCAATGCTTTAAAAGCATTGTAAAATTGTCATGTTGATATTAAAAACAAAGGACAAGATGCGTATGGTGGTACAAAGCAGAGGGGGTTGTTGATTAAACGTGGTTGTTGTTATTGTTCATTATGGTTAAACTCTTTTATTGAATGTCGTCTATACAATACCAAATTTTTACTAATTTTAATTTTCGCAGCAAAAGTATAAAACAAAAGACTTTATTGCGATGTTGTTGTGTAATTGTTGTTGTTATTGTCGTATTTTGATATCTTTGGTTTGGCAGTAACAATAAGTACCCACCATAAAGCACCAGAAGCACTCGCAGCACCTAAGGATCTCTAAATAGATGTTTCTTAATGCTAAAATTGTCGTTACTTGTGGTTGCTTTAGAGAAACAGACAGATACAATTCAGCCTGCCAGTACTAAATGTTGTAGAAACTCACGCACTTTACAAACAGCTTCTATGAAAGAAACCACAACTGGCAACCACATAACCTTTACTCTACATACCAAGTCACCCTGCCAGCAACTAAACCATCTACAACCCCTACTCCAGTTGAAGAAATCATCATCATCATCGTCACCATAATTTCAGTTTATTGAAAATTTTGAAGTGAAATGCTGCTGTAGACTTTAATGCTGCGACATTATTTTGTTTTCGAAAGAAAGACCTTGTAGTAAGTAATATAAGATTTGTATAACCCCTTCTTACTTTACTGTATATTCGAAAAAAAATATTTATTCATCTTAACACAAATTTATCCCATTCATCTTGGTATCTAAAGTCTTTGCGAAGTAAGTAAGTGTTCGCTGTAGGACTAGTACTTTGGTTTTTGTTCATGTGTATTTGGGAAAAAAGAAATACCAGGCTTTGTGTTTTGTGTTGATGCCAAAGGATTACTCAATTAATTTAATTATGTGCCGTCAATCATTTCTTGCAATACGACTTGTGTGTGTTGGTTTCTCATTTTATTTTCGCGGGGCACGTAAAATGAAACAAGTCCGCGTCAACTGTTGTAATGGATTTTCCATTCATTTTCATTTATGCAAAAATGTTGTTTTTCATTATTTTCTCGGGAGTACCCTTTAGGCGATGGGTGGTAGTGACATGAGAGTTTAGGCGTTTGCAACACTCTGAAAAGTAAAATAATTTAAATATTTTTATATTTTACGCTGCATTAAATTTTTAATGCTAAGCATCTAAGCAATTACTAATGATATTGCTATTACTAATGCTAATTCCAATGCTATTGCCAATGCTAATGCTATTGCTAATGCTATTGCTAATGCTATTGCTAATGCTATTGCTAATGCTATTGCTAATGCTATTGCTAATGCTATTGCTAATGCTATTGCTAATGCTATTGCTAATGCTATTGCTATTGCTAATGCTATTGCTAATGCTATTGCTAATGCTATTGCTAATGCTAATGCTATTGCTATTGCTATTGCTATTGCTATTGCTATTGCTATTGCTATTGCTAATGCTATTGCTAATGCTATTGCTAATGCTATTGCTAATGCTATTGCTAATGCTATTGCTATTGCTTATGCCATTGTTATTGTTAATGCTGATGCTTGTACGCAGAATTATTCTGGTGGCATTATAAATCAAAATTACTAAACAACAGTAGCGCATTTCAAATTCGTTTCAAACTCATATATCAGTCATTTAACTCAAGTGTTTCATTTATATGAATTCTTTCTATTAAGAATTTCTTTTATATATTAAAAACCAAAAATGAATAATCCCACTCATTTGTACGTTTGACAGTATTTTTAATTTCACCAACTCCATTAGCGACATCATTTAGACATTAAAGCAGTGGGAGTGAGAAGAGAAAAATTATTATTTGTTTGAAGCTTCTTCTCAAATATTTTATATTTTCCAAATTTGTGGTAATTTAAAGAAAATCAAAAAAGAAAATGTTGGTTTATTGAAAGTATATTTTTTTTCAAGTAAATAAATACACATTTACTTTCCTTCTTTTTTTTTGTCGTAAGTTTGTAACATTTGTAAAAATACTACATATAACTTAAGGGTATTTTGTTCTTAAAAATACGTTCCTTTTTCTAAAGTTTGGTTTATGTGGTGATATTTACTTTTAACCAGAATACACACACACACACGTAAAAGTTTGTATAGGTGTTTTTATATGTGCATTGAATTTAATATGTGTTGTGTGTACGTGTGTAGTGTATCCTGTGTCTCAAATGTCAGCTTCTACCATCTTCTTAAGATTACATTTTCAGGATTTTAATTATTTTAATTATTCTAGCATCCATATACATACGTTCACATGTAGTCATAGACATGGTAAATTAAAAGTATTTTTATTTGTTTTTAATACAATGACTTATCACTTTATTTTGTTTTATTTTTTAAAAGGGGTGCTTTAAAATTAATTATTAAATGAAAAAAATGATAAGATATAAGAATTGAACACTACAGTAGCTTACATAGTCATAAAGAATATAACTTTAGTTAAAGAGATAATATTAAAATTTTTATTAGAATTATTCGAAGTTATATTCCAATTAATTTAAATTATAAATGTTAATTTAAAATTAGATCAATTTGTTTATTATGACTTAAATTTAATAAGAATAAATGGACTTGAGAACCCATATTCGTTATAAATATAAATTTTCAACTCAATTTATTGTTTTAATTTAGACAACGTGAATAAGCATCTATTTAATAAAAAACAACTTGAGACATTTTAAATTCAACGCAACTCCAAACTTGAAATTTCAACGTAATTGCGGAAAGGTTAGATCTATGGACTTATGTATTAATCTCAATAGTGTCAATGCATAGTTGCCTTAGATAAGGAATATTTTGTAATTTTATTCATTAGGTATTGATGCGAAAATAATGTCAAATTATCCCAATTGCATAAGTTACCTACTAGATATTTAACAGAAAAGATATCTATTTGCTGAAATAAGGGTTATTATCATCGATCCTTTTCTGATTTATAAAAATGGTTAATTTATTTTGAATTGATGTTCACATATATCGATATGGGATATGGTCAACTATATATTGAGCTCTATTGAATTTAAAAATTTATAAATAATACTATGCGACACATATAAATACTTGGGAAGTAACACCACTTTCCTGAAAATTTAGACGGATTAGAGCAAGAATTTCTTTATGAAATTTGCCAAACACCTCAAAAATCTTGAGATATCGGTAAAAATAACGGGTTTTCGTACCTTTAAGCACTTATAAGACTTCTTCTCTCTACATATTTAGAAAGCAGAAGACGAGATAATTAAATGACCAAGGCAAGGACTCAGAATAACTTTTTAATATTTATACCCTACACCACTATAGTGGGGAGGGAATTATACGTTTGTGCTGATGTTTGTAACACACAAAAATATTGGTCAAATACCCACCATAAAGTATACCGATTGATTCAGAATAATTTTTTGAGTCGATTAAGACATGTCCGTCCGTCAGTCCGTCTGGCTGGCTGTCTGTCCATGTAAACCTTTTACGCAAGGTACAGGCCGCAATTTTCAAGATAATTTGATGAAATTTGCACCAAGCAAGTTTCTATCACAGGGACGAAGCTTATAGAAAATGGTTGAAATCGGTCTTTATTTCACCTAGCCCCCATACAACCATACCTCCTGATTTGGACTTTTTATGCCATAATTACGTAAAATATTCTATTGTCTCTCTAAAAAATGGCACAAATAAGTTTTATATAAGTATAAATGACACAGCAGATTTTCGTAATGATCGGCCCTTATTTGACAATTTTATTTGACGTCTAAAATTGACTTGTTATTTAAAAATATATAATTTTCCAAATTTACCGAGGATCGGCCTATATTTGACATATATAAAGCCTCATTTAGAAAAATTAAGATAAAATTTAACATAAAAGTTTATTTATGAAAAAAAATTTTAAAATGTACTCATATACTGTTAAAATCAGATTTTAGAGGACCACAGATATCGGGGAGATACGAATCTTCAATAATTCTGATTGAGGAAAAGAAAAGAATAATAAACGTAGAAAATGACTCGAAAGCCGGTTTTGAATACGGGAATGTTAGGTAATCACATTTGTAATAAGTTATTTTTATATCCTCGTCAAAGAGAAAAAAGCTATTTTTCACTTACATACACTTTGCTCCAGTATCACTTGCCTACTTTAGATTTTTTTGTGTTTTTATTTTCAGAAAAAAAAAAACAATTTAAAATAAAAAATATAAATTTTATTAGCATACAAACAATATTATTTTAAATATTGAAATGTCCAATGTTCAGAAAGTAACTCTCGGGAAGTAGTTTTTTTTTTGAAATCATTCTAAGGAATATGGCGAAAGATTCATACTGTTTTTTAAATATTCCAGTTTTTTTCTGCCAGATGTGCAGGTTTGGAAAATTTAAAACCATTCGGTTGTGGTTTTCATATAGTCCTTTTGGAGGTAATAATAATGTTATTCCTCTATTACTTTCATATGTAATCCAATTCATTTTACTTCTTATGTGATAATATTAACCTCCTGATGGAAGCTATGGTAATATTTAGGATGATGGTTGTTTCCCAAATTTCCCAGTTTTAAGCCTTTAGTGTAATAACATGTTAACAGTGTTAATATTCTGCTTGAATATAATCTCCTATTGTCTATAATTGTTTAAATTCATACAATCTAAAAAGGACGCAAAATATAATTGCTTTTATACGCTCTTATTAGCCTACAGCCAATATTTATGTAGTCCGTACATCAGAAAAAATAAACTTGGGTCGATTTAGGACCTGTACGGAAAAATATTGGTGAAATAACTTTATGTAGCGATCTCTGTGTTAATGAAGTTTGTTTGTGCAATGTTCAGAAACTCAGTTTTTTCGAAGTAGTTCTTAAGAATTGTTCAATCACTTTTTTGAAGAATAACATGCACTCAAGAACAAATATTGTCAATGATACAGAAAATAAGTATCCAATTTTTTCTATCATCTGTGTAAGCTTGGAGAAGTCGAAATGACGTAGATCTTACCAAATTAAAATTGTTCAGGTACAGTCAGCTCATCGTCTTTATTTTCCTCTGGATATAAAAAAAATGGTATTCCTCTATTGGCCTATTATATGATATCATGAACCTTCTAATGGAATCTATGATTATAATATTTCGGTTTCTAGGTTAACAATATTAATTTCATAGTTTCCCAGTTTAAAACCGCCCTTGTTATAACATATTAATAAAATTCTGATCATTCGGAGTTTTTACCAACTTCAATTAGACCGACGGACAATCAACTAGTAAATAACTTGTGTTAATTTTTTACTAAAATCTTTAAGATTACGATGGCAAATTATAAATATAATTTTATATTTATTAAATATTTATGGCTATAAAAAATATAATTAGATCGAAAACTAGTTTTACTATAAAACATTTTGTTTGAAAATTTTAGTTTGAAATTGTTTGATTTTGGGGATACGTTTTTTGGAACCAGCTTTTTAATCAATGATTTTTCTTTGAATTTGTTAGCTTCAGAATTAGTTCAAAGCAGGCTTTAGGGGACGTACTTATATGCATATTATTTTAAAATATTTATCATCCATTTTATTTTTGATAATATTTTTATTTTTTTTTTTACAATTTTTTTTTTTTAACTGGATCCGAGAAATTGTTTCGCAACTAGTATGTGTTCTAGTGTAATACCAATGTATCTTGAACAACAATAATTTTATAAAAAATTTATTTGTAATATATTTCGTAATTTTATTTTTAACAACAGCAATTTCTACAAATTCTTAACACTTTATAATTAAAACACCTTTTATGTGATTCAAAAAATATTTTTTATTCAAATTAATTGACACATTTTAAAGTAATATATATATTTTTTTTAAACACACTATTGCTAATATTTCTCAGGATACTGATGATGCTGATTTATCTCTGCTACACACATCACAATTCATTATTGCAACACAATAATAGATTCTCTTTAAAAGCATACATGTTGCAATTAAGGATTCAACGGAAAAAACATTGATTGTTGCACACTTTACATATGTAGTAAGTAGAACGTTTGTCACTTGATTAGAGTAAATAACCGACGGTTGTTAGTTTTTCTTTTTTACTGGAGCTTTGCACTTTGTTTGATTAATGGCTGCAACTAAAACCACTATAGTGTTTTTTTAAGGATATTAGATTTTTAGTTTTGTTTTTATTTTAGAGAATTTGGCGTGATGAACGAACACAATTTGGCTGCTTGTTGACACAAAGAAATTACAAATGCTAATGTTTTAAGCGTTAAAAAAAGTAACAACAACTAGGCGAGGCAAACAATGAAGGCGATGATTATGATGATCATCATTATAAAAATTTCACTATATACCAAAAACACTAGCAAAAAAAAGACCACAAAAAAGTGTTTAAATTTTGAAAATGCAAAAAAACAAGCAGCAGCTCAAGAAAAAGCTATTTGCTGCTATAAGCATAATTTAAACAAAGCAAAAAAATCCCACTAAAATCGCCAGGATATTTCAAGGAATTCTTAATTGTGAAATAAGGTTTTTGTGAAAAAAACGACAATAAAATCTCAAATATTATTAATATTCTAAAGTTAAGCTACTGTTAAGGGGGCTTAAGTAAGGGGGTGTTAACAAAACTATCTGTTCGAAAAAAAGGGGAAATGAAAACAAACACGTGCTCTAAAGGAATTTTATTGCTAAAAATCCGAAAAATAGAACAGTTTTTACTAAAATTGTTAGTAAACTGAAAAGGACATGCGCCAAGTAACACTAAACAAAAGCACACAAGTGTAAGTATTATACGAAATACTTACATGTGGGTGTTGAATACTCCGAAAATAGAAACCACCACTTTTGTCTCATACTATTAAGCATTTGAAAACTGCTGCTGCTAACGTCTTGTTTTTGATGGCTAAAACGTCTAGAGCATTGATGTAACTGTTTTCATTTACTCCTGTTTAGTTTAACGTTTCTTGTTCAACAACAACATTAATTTTGTGGCAGAGAAGCGCAGGACATTATAACGCGTAACATTTTCACAAACTGAAAACAAGTGAATCCTAGTCTCTCTATCCTTTAAAGTCTTTGTGTGTGTGTGTGGGCATGAGTTTTCTTGTGTGTGTGTCTGTTTGCCAGAAAACAAAAAAGTTCGACAACTTTGGAAAACTCTGCTCGTATACATTGATGCCAGTAAGTTGTGAACTTAGAACAGGTAGAGACGCCGCGCGCTTTACACACATTTCCTTGAAAATTTTCACACACTCTCATCTTTATAGATAGAGTGGCCCAAAAGAAGCCAAATAAAAAAAAGAAAAATAAAAACACAGACCATAAATAGTTTTTTTTATATAAAAAAAGAAATATTCTTGTTGTTTTGGCCATAAAACAACAGCAAGTGCAATAACAACAACATTTAGTTTTTTTTGTACAAAACACAACAAAATATTGAAAACATTTTTGGAAAATTATTTGCTGAACTAAAATTGGAAATGATTTCTGTAACAGATTTGGATTTTTAAACTGGCTAACAGATGCACCAACCACTCTGCCACAGTCAGTTACAAACAATCCACGAACTTGGCAAATGCATTATGAAAAATCAAATTAAATTATAACGGATAAATTTGCAAAGCGTAAAAGAAAGCAACAAAGAAAAAAAACTAAAACATTAAAAAACTTTTCTTTTATACAAAACAAAAGTCTAAAATAAAGTTTTAAAACTAAAGTTTTGAAGTGAAAAAAAGTAACAAAAATTTTTGTGCAAAAATAGCAATAAAAGTGAAGTTAAACAAAATTTCAAGTTTAAAACAAAATTTTCCACAAACAACAACTAACTAACTAACTAACTAACTAACTAACAAAAAACAACAACTACTTAGTTAATAAATTAATTTTTAACCCACTAATAACTACTACAACCAACAAAAGTCTAAGAAAGTTTTAAAAATTATAAAAAGAAAAGTTTTGCGTTTTAAAAGAAAAAAAGTTTTCAGACGTGAAATCTAAACTTATAATAAAATTTCAAAACATAAAATAAAAATTTATAAACAATGCTTAATATAAAAAATATTTTATTAATAACTGTAAAGAACTAAATAGGTAATTAAATTTATTTATTAATTAACAAATTTATTTCTGTTATTTTGTTTGAAAATAGTTTTAAAACAAATGAACTTTTTAATACTTAAAAAAAAGAAACAAAAACTTAACAAAAATTCAATGCAACAAGAATTTTTTTACTAATTTATATTAACAAAAAAATTTAATAAATATTTTATTATTTTGTAATTAATAATATCATTTGTTATGTAAACATATTACTTTCTTTAGTGTAAGCAAAAGTATTTTGTGTTAATTGTTTAGATTTTTTTTATAAAATTTTTTATTTTTGATATTTATTCCAAACTTCTTTTTCGAATTATTTTAATGCTAAAAGTATAGTACGTTTGTAAATTAAGATCTTATATAAGTTTGAACGAAGTTTCTTCGTTCCGAAAATCAAATATGTTTTCTAGATTTTTCAGATTTTTGTTTTAAATATTTGTCAAATCTTTTCGCAATAAGGAAGTATTGTTTCAGCTCATTTCATTGTTTCAGTTCTAAATGTTGCTACAAGATTTCTATACTCTCGAGAAAGACATTTTTTAACAATTAATAAAATGCAATTTGTTAAACGAGTTGTAGCTAAAATCGAATAATAATGTTTATTATTGAGATTTATATTACTGCAACCAAAATTCTCAATACGTTTCAAAAATCTCTATTAAATTTATTTTGCTACAATTGTATTTATTTAACATAAAGAAAAATATCTTCCAAACGATTGAAGTAGTTTTGTTTAGAAACAAATTTTAGTTATGATTACAAAATTTTTTGTTAGAACAATTACTTGTTTAGCTTAACCAAACAAATTCAATAACTCGTATTTTAGAGTTTTTGAACTAAACTATCCCAGTCTTTACGATTTAGTTAGATAAATGGTTCCATTAAAATGTTGTTAGTTTAACTAATTTTTGTTTTCTTTGAAATAAAATTCAAACACAACGACAAAATTATTACCTTGTCTCAATTATTTAAGAAGCTTTAAAAAAAGCTTTAGCTTTCATAACATAACATAAATATAACTGTAGTTGTTACAAAATCATGAAAATATTATAAGATCCTCTTTGAACATTCTTAATATCCTAAGAAATAGATGTTGAGTTATTGCAGTTCAGCTGTTTTATATGGAAAATATTTCCATCACTCTGCAAAATCAAATAGAATGATTATAACGAAGATATGATCATATTATCTGTCTATCAGCTTGAAAATTAACTTAAACAATGTCAAATGGAGTTGAAGTTTCTTTTTGAATACAGATGTCAGGTATAGGAGTTTGATTTAAAAGAACAAGGTTTCGGAATCTTGAGCTTAACAAAATGCTTTTTCACTGGTCAAAATGCTTTAACCAATAGTACAGATAGAACTCATATCTCGTTATAAAAATGCTGTTCTCTGCTTATGAATATTATAATTGTCTGATGAACATATTTTAATTTCTTATAATTTATAAAAATTTACTATAATTTTTCTTAATTTTAAATATTTCATTTTTATTTAGCAAATAACAAAAAAATCAAACACTTTACTTTATACATATATAAAAAATTCTCTTCTTTTACTCCTTAACTCTAAATCATTCATTCCTTAATCAACACACTTGCATACAATTACCAAAAATCAGAAATTAAACCAAAAAAATCCAAAAATCTAAAGAAAATCATTATAAACATCAACATATACAATTTCCCTCATCATTCATTCAAATAAACAACATACACAACGACAACCAACCCCATTCCATAAGAAATAAATAACAATCAGAGTTACAAAAAGGAAAAATGGCATTACTAAAACGACCCTTAACCAAGGAAACGGCGACAATTGTTGAAAATAACAACAATAATAAAGTTGACACAGAATATGAAACAGCTGTTAAACGTAAAAAACGTTGCTCACGTGATGATGACGCCAACAATAATATCACAACAACTAATGTTAGTATTAAGCAGGAAGATAAATTATCCTTGCCACAGAAGAAACGTACCATAAACTCTAATACAGAATTTGCCAAAACGAATAGTAATGAAGATCAAGATGATGAAACCTTGATAAGAGAAACACAGGCAGCATTGAAAAGTTTATCGGGTTCTTGGCCAGAGGCACGTAATAATCCGTATCGTTTAACGGAACAAGATGAAAATCCGCCACAATTTCAAAATCTTTTTGAGGAAAAACAAAAGTATGAAAACTATTCTAAATATAGCACTGATGAAACGTCTGCTTATAGTTCACTTGATCTTTTACGTTTTCACAGACAAAAGGAAAATGATCAGGCTCGTTTGAATACCCAGGAAGAGAAGAAGAGTGCCTTTTCTCAGTCATCAGCCTTTAAGCCTCCTATGGATATAAAACGTAATGGTGTAATTGGTTATAATTCGCATGTTAATTCATCACATTATCCAAACTCATATGCTACAGCAGAATCTACCAGCGGTTATTTAAATTATCCTCCTCCATCTCTACCACCCCCACCTTCCTCTACAACACACAATACTCTCTCACATACTACCGCTTCCCTATTGGCCTCACGTTCTCCCTATGAGGATAAAAGTACATTAGAAACTTTAAAAACGGAAAATGATACTACTATTAGTCATAAGACTCTTGAAGATGATAAACACTATACCACCCTACAGCCAGCCGGTGTGGGAAGTCGTGCTGCTTCCGTTATGCAAGATATAAATCGTGATACATCTGTTTCTCTAAGCGTTACATCGGCGGAGTCACAAGTATCCTCGACTGCTAATATAATACCTCAGCCTACTTATTCGCCGGGCAGTTTAAATCGTGGTAAGTGGTTTTTGTATAAAACTATTTTCTGTTTTAAGTTTATTTAAGTTTTCTTTTGATTTCAAAAGATAATGATTTATATAGAAAATATTGAATTGGCGTAAACTTGTGCTTAACTTTTCTTGTTGCATTGAGTTTACAATGATGTTGTTTATAGAATATGTATTTTTTTAAATCACTATAGTTTAGGTAGGGCTTTATATATTTTTATATAGTTTTCTCTTTTTATCTACAGATTTTGAAAGGTCTAAACCTTAACGATGTCGATCGTTAAGTCTAGGGGATAATTCGTTTAATAAAAGGACTATCTGTATTATCAGCAACCACAAGTCGAATTCGATTTTTTGATAAAAGCTCAATCTTATAATTAATGTAATATTGGTTAAATCAAAATCCAAAACCTATTCATGTGAAAAGCTTTTTAATGTTTCTTCCCTGTGGTCTGTTTTTAGTTCTCAACGAAATTAAAAGCTTATTACAGAAAGCTTTTAGTTTATGATGATAACATTATAATCTGCTTTCATTAACTATCAAGTTTAACAGCTTTTGTGGTTATTTTATTTAACTGTTCGTGAAAGCTCTAGTATTGAGATAAATCAAAGATTAAAATCCAATTAATATAAAGGGCTGATTAATGTTTCTTCTCTGTGGAAATTTATTCGAATTTATATGGAAAGCTAATATTAGAAAGCTTTTAGTTTGAGGTAATAAGTACCCTAAAATCACGACTAAACAGTCATATTTTATAATATGACAATTTTCAATACAAGTTCTCTTCATAAAAGCTCCATTTTACACTTAAAATTTATGATATTTGGTTAAATAAAAAATCAAAATTTTCTTCTCTGTGTAAAGTTGCCTCGTATTGTTATAGAAAGCTTATATCAAAAAGCTTTAAGATGATAAGTTGCCTAAGATAAATCTTTTAAAGATATTAAATGTATAGGAGTGTTACCATAATTCACTACGTAACTTGTTCGTGAAAGCTTTACGATTCTCATATATATTTCAAAAAGCTTTTTTCTTAAATCTTTATAATGTTAGATTAAAGCTTTTTGTTCATACTTTAACTTTTATCTAATATAAAGGATGATAAATATGTCTTGAATTTCATTTGAACTTCAAAAAGTGCGAATAATAACTAGATGCTAAATATAGTCAATGGCTAATCTCTCGTTTTAAAAATGTTTTATATTGAAAATATAACCAAATTTCTTATGACTTTAAGAACTCTAATTAAAATTAAATTCGATTTTTTAACAAAACCACATACACAAATCAAACTAACGCTTTTTAAAAATAATTAATATTCAAGAAAGCAATTTTCTTGCTATGAAGCTTAATAATAATGCCAAAACAATAAGTTGTAATTTCTTAACATTTTCTCATTTAACCTCAACAACAACACCTATAAGAAGACGCCTCAGACCTTTTTATATAACATTGTAATATGTGTATAAGTTGTCTTAAAAAGTGATGTTAAACCTATTTACACACGCATTGTAATTATATAAGTATTTGTTATTATTTGCACATTTTGCCAAGCACTTAAAAATACTTTCTATTCTATTGTAGTTATAATAATTGTCTAGTAAATAGCATTAGGAACAAGACTACAAAATAGAAAAACTAAATTCTAAAGGCTGTTAGAAGTAAAAAGACATGATTCTTAAATACTTTTGAAGCACAAGAAGTAAAAAAGCTTTTAATAATTTCTTTGCCACCAGCTCCCCTACCAGTCAAGCGTATCTAAGACAAGTTAACATACCACACACATATACATATAAATACTTAAGGTATTAAATAGTTACCGGCAGTTTAAATGTCTGTTAAAATGCCCTTAACTACTTGCTTGTTTAGAATATGTTTAAATCATTTTTTCTGTATTCACTAGATACTTAACTAACCACAAGTAATCTTGCAGGAAGTCAATCATAAGGTATCATAACTTTCTAATATGTAAGAGATGGTAATTTGCATTTTTTTTAATTCTTTGGACGTATTATAACTGACTTTGAACTGCAGGGTCTGGAAATTCTTGTTATAATAATAATAATTTAGGCATTGAATCTTTTTAACTATCTTCTGTCTGTTGTTGTAATAATAAGAATTTTGTCACACTAATTTCCGTGCATTAGATACATTTATAACCCCTTAAAACAAAATATTATTAAACTACAATCTAAATAATTTTACTTATATTCATTCATGCATACATACACATATATAAAATCTAAGGAAATGTAACCTTTTACACATACTGACAGGCAAAACCTTAGAATTTTATTTTTACAACCACTTACGCATATTTATTTTGTCATTATGGCAGCATTATAACAATAATGTTAGAAACAACAATAATAATAACAACAATGATGCATACAAAATATTTTCATTTGTATGTTTGTATATGTAGAGTTATCCTTATAGTGTTTAGGAAAGTACGAAAAACAAATTTGAATGACTTTTTAAATAGTTTCTTTATCATTTATAAAAGTAATAACAACAATGCCAACTAATAACTCATTAAATGTTGCTTTTAGCTTTGAGCTAATTTTGCTTATTAAGCTAAGGTAGTGAAAAGCATTAGAAATATCTAATCAATTATGTTGGGGAAGGGGTTACATCTTCTATGGTGACAAGGGTATATGTAAAAAGTTTTTTATACAATATTTACAACTCACTAATGTGCATATACATATGTATCCAGCAAAAAACAAAATATTTTCAAAAGTATAAAATTAAGCAACACTCCAAAAGTAGCACAAAGTGATTTTTTTACCTTCTGTGGAAGTGATGTTTATTGACATCCAAAGAAGCGAAAAAAATTGATTTTATTGATAATTTAAGCTAAAGTTTTTTGTATTGATTTGTTTAATTAAACCAATTGGTTTAATCCAAAATTATTCTATACTTTAAGGAGTTTTAAAGTTTTGAGTAATTACTTTTAGACAGTTTAAAATTTTCAAAGCGCGATAATTTTGGACTGGATTGAAATTCCGATCGAAAAGTCATGTGTACAAAATTTCATTAAAATCGGAGATGGTAAATCCGAAAATTGCTATTTTCTGTCCGTTTTGATATGGATTCTCCCCAATTTTATTTTGGAGTTAATTGATAAATGCGTGTAGTCTTTGTATGTTAATATTATTTAAGTCAAATTAGTTGTATTCTATAAAACTACAATTTCATTTCCTAATAACTTCAAAAAAAGTACATAAAATTTACTTCTTGGGAATGACTTCAGATGTAATAAATTTAAAATTTAATAAAAAGGACATTACTCTTATTACTGTTTTAAAATCGTAACTTCTTCACTTTTTTGTCAGTACTTGCATGGAGTAAATTCTACTTCTTTTTTGTTTCTTTGGAAGTTATTTTTTTGCTGGGTATCTTTAAATAATGTAGGTCTTACATATTTTATGGATCCATTTCATAAATAAATCTTTAAAAAATATGTTAGAGAATTCTGCTACATATGATTGTTTAAAACGGTTTATTATGGAATATAGAAAGGTGATTGCGATGGCCTCGATCTTACAACACATGGAAACATAGGTCGTAAAATTAAAAATGTGCATAATCAATTCTAAGGCTTAAGGACATGACTATTCTTTAGTCTGTTTCATTTTGGCACATAATCTTGAAAGTCGATTTAAAGAATTTTTTGCAAGATTCCTCCCTCGGATCCCTACCAGCGATTTAAAATCAGAATATCAATACAATTTGTCTTATTTTTTACGTGTTCCAAAAGTCTTTAAAAGATTGTATCCATGTTTGTCTGTTGAAATCAATTTCCTTAAGATCAGTTAAGTTATGAGCAAAAATTAGATGCAACATCTAAAATTTTCATTAAAAAAATCGCATGCTGTAACGACATTGTTAATTGGAAAAAATTGATGTTTGGATTAAGTAAGCACCCGAGTGGCCTCTGGTAGGTTAGTGGTTAGTGTTCTAGTCTAGTAGACTGGAGGTGGTGAGTGCGAGAGACACTGGTTAAGGAGCGCACAACAGGCCCGATAAAAGCCTAAGTGTACTTCTTCGATTCGGATTTGATGTATATATGTACATCCTCCTTTCTAACTAACTAACTAACTAACTAACTAACTAACTAACTAACTAACTAACTAACTAACTAACTAACTAACTAACTAACTAACTAACTAACTAACTATCGAAGCAACCGAGTTTGAAACAAACCCAAATTAAAAGTAGGTCTCTTAGATCTTAATCTGATATTTTTTCAAACTTCAAAGATATAATAGATTTGAAATACATAAGAACAAATTCATAAGATTTGAAATTTCAATATCAGAGTCAGTGTCAAGTATGTTGAAAAAAGTTCGTATTAAAGTAAGTTCCTTACACAATATTTTTATCCCTACTCTTTTCAATCTTGCTATAACATCATTATACTGTGATTAATTTTTTTATAAAAATTATAAAAACCTATACAAATACTATTTGCCTCAAGAGTATTTGATAGAAAAGACATTAAAATTATGTAAATATGTAAAGCACATACACTTCCTCATAACCTTAAAACCCTTTAACTGAATAAAAAACCAAACGGTAGCAGCTACTTTAATGAATGTATGAGTAACTAATATTTTGGTTTTAATTAAATTCAATTTAAAAAGATAAGTTTTTCTAACATGTGACAAGCATATATGTATGTACTCATCTACCTTTAATTCTCAAACTTTCTCATATGACAGCATTCTTAGTTGAGCAGCAAACGAGTCTAACAAAAAATTGTTTTCTAAAAAAAATTGTTCATATATAAAAAAAAACCCTTTTTGAACCTGTTATTAGACAAACACACTTTTTAGATAATGTTAAACATTATTAGAATTTTATAATAAGGTTGTGGCAACATTAGATACATTTTTACTTTTTTGTTGTTGTATAATTTTTTTACGCATTTTGTTTTTGTCAGGCAAACAGCAGACAGTTTTTTATTCCACAAGAAATTTTAAAGGATGTATTTATGTTTGTGTGTAATGTACTAAGCATATGTGTATGTGTTGGTTGTTTTCATGTGTCATGTGAAAGAGTAAATAATTCAAAAACTGTTTTCCATCAAATTTTAATTAATTATTTAGCATGAACATAGAAAAATATTTAGTATTAAAAAAATAAACTTTTCAAATAATTTGCTAGTCTTGGAGGGAAAAAAATGGAGTGTGTTTTTTACCTTCTTTATATTCTTTTAATTAATTAGAAAATATTTATTTATTATTTTGAAAATATTTATGCTGATAGAGAAAGGGAGTTATGCATTAAGGAGTTAACTTACATAATATTCAAACAATTGTTCATCCTTATTTACTAGGGATTTACAAGAAATATTTGTCCAAAACTGATCTTTATTCTAATTTTCTAAGGATTGGTATTAAGTTCCTTTAAACGCTGCAAAATATTAAAACGTTATTAATTTCAATTTTGTCTTTTGCTCTTCATCAACTCTAAACTTTCTTATAGATGGTAACAAATGTCCCACTCCAAATTGTAATGGTCAGGGTCATATAACGGGATTATATTCACATCATAGAAGGTACTAATACCACTGAAAATTCTTTCTAAAGACCGAAAAAATTCTAAAACCAAATTTTGTTTTCCCCCTTTTAAAAACAATTTTTTCTTACAGTATATCAGGTTGTCCCAAACGTGATAAAGTCACTACGGAATGTAAGTCAAAATTTAACTTAAATCTGTAAAATAGAAGCATGTTTGTAAAACTGAAACTTTCCAAATCTTTCAAAACTCTTTCTCTCACTCAATTTCCATATTTAAAACTCTATAAGTATTAGTATCTTCTATGTATATATGTGTGTGTGTTTGTGTAAAAAATCTAATGCATGAATATCATGTCTCTGGAAACTACCTAATACTACTTCCACTTACTATCTCTTACGAATAATTTCAACCCTTTTGTTTTAGTAAACTGTAAAAACTAACCATGATTTTCTTAAACTACTTCTACTCGTACTACTTAGTAGTTACTAACTTTTGCAAAAGATTTTCTCTAACTCTTCTTGTTATTGTCTGTCTTCCATTGTGCGTCTGTTGTAGTTGTAATTGATTAATTAATTTGAAATTATTGCAACATTTTTGCCTTTTTCTCTCTACAATTGTTTATTTTGGCTCATCCATATTTTCCCTCAGTATTGGCTTTACATGAGCAAATTATAAAGTGTCCCACACCGGGTTGTAATGGTCGTGGCCATGTGCAGCCTCATCGTAGTGTTCATCGCAGTTTGTCTGGTTGCCCTAAAGCCGTTAAAGGGGCGATGCTTAAGAAACAATTGAAATATCAGTGTAGTTCAGAGGATGAGAATAGTCGTACTGATTTCAAGTTGCAAAAAGGTTTGTGTTGTTAATTTTATTATGGGAGAGGCAAATATAGTAATTGTCTGAATTCACAAATTTTCAATATTTAATAATTTTTAAAAGGGTGTAGAAAATGAACTTAATTTAGTTTTGCCTTACACGCCCTTATTGCTATAATCAATATTCATAAATATCTTACTTAAAGAAATATTTATTAACTATTTTTTTTAATTTTGTTTCTTTGTCTTTTTCATTGTCTAGATTCTAAAGATTTACATCATATGGATAAATATAAACTCTCCTCTAATCAATATTTGAATAACAACAATAGCAATTGTATTAACAACAACAATAGCCATAAGTTGAATTCCAGTCCTTCGCACAACAACAACAACAATAACAGCAGCAGTAGCAACAACATTAGCAGCAATAACAATATGCCCATTATTAAATCGGAATTTAGTCCAGTAGCAAATATTAAATCGGAATACAATAAAAGTCCAATGCATTCATATCTAGCAAACGAGACAAATGCCGCTGGTCGTGCCAATTCCTCAACGACAGGTTCAGCCAACAATAACCAAAGTCAGTCGGCTGGCAGCTCCACAGCCGGAACACTTCAACAACAGCAGCAGCAACAACAACAGCAACAGTCTTCACACAACGACATGAATCGTTTTGTGGGCATGCAAACACACGGCATTAATGATCAACAAAGTCCACACAATGGTCAACAACAAACTTTGCATCAACAACGAGGACCATTCATTGAGGGCTCTTCCGGTCTCATGATGTCTACGGGCAATCCAACATCCGCTGGTACTGATGGCAATGAAAGTTATCACAATGACCATCATACACAGCAAGGCAATGTCCAAGCAGACCAGCAACAACAACAATACGAACACATGCAACGTTATGGCCATCATGTTACAAATGGTGAGTCGTTGAGTAAACCACCGTCGGCTTATGGAGCCAGTGATATGTTATCGTCCAGTAATGGTAATTCGGGCAATATTTCTCCTCATACCCGTAGCTATGATCCCAATCCTCCTACTTCAATATCCTCCAGTGTTTCCTCTTCGTATGTTGACTCATCCACCGCCTCTAGTGGTTTGACTACAGCCTTTGAACGTTACGATCCCAATTGTAATGGTCAAAGACCCTCGAACATGTATCCCTATTTATCGCAATCGGCTGATGATTTACAAGCCCAACAACAGAAATATTTGCAAGATCAACAGTTGCTAATGGCTAAAGTAGAGCATGATGAAATGGCCAATGGTGGTCCCATATATCCTAGACCTATGTATCATTATGATCCCAGCATGGGACCCTTACCACCCGGTTTCTCGGCTATTAATTTGTCGGTGAAAATGGCAGCAGCCCAAGCAGCGGCCGCCGCAGCAGCATATCAAAATCAACAACAACAAAGTCAGCAGCCCTCACAAGCCCCCGGCCAGCAGACATCGCAGCAACAACAACAACAGCAGCAACAGCCCAAACAAAGTGGTTCACCCTCACCGACTGCTGCCCCCGTTGTTGATCTCTCCGGCTCTACTTCGGTCACCTCCTCCAGTCCGCAAGGTTTCAACTCACCAGCTTCTCACAACCAATACAATCAACGAATTGGTGCTGGTAGCCCACAGCCGGGTGCCAGTCCCAATGTAGCCAGCCCCCAAGTGCCAAGTCCCCAGGGTCAAACTTTGGATCTGACAGTGACCAGACTGCCACACAGTATTATCACCAGTCCCCAGTATGGTGCTCATCCCGATGGTGTAGTGATTGGTGCTCATCCCCAAGGATTTGGACCAGGATTGCCGACATCGGCAGCAAATGGTACGGCTAGATCTCCTCCAATGGAACCTGTTGATTTTAGTGGTCCTCCTCGTCCTTTAGGCTTTGGTCTCGTTGGTCATTTAGGTGGTCCCCGGCCGTATAGTCGTGAATCAACCCCGGACAGTGGTGGCTCGCATTACATTGACAGCTATAGAGATCCCAGTGGTAAGTTGTTGTATTTCTATACAAATTTCTTATCTTGTTGAATACTACAAAGTATATCCAGCTTTAACTTTACTAATTTCTTTTTCTTGTGTAATTTTTCCGACTACATTGCAGGCTATTCCCCGCATCCCGGCTATGGTATGGTTGTACAGTCTGATTATCCCCCAGCTGGTTATCATGGTTATGGAGCTGCTGCCGCCTATCAATGTAGTAATCCTTATGCCACTGCTGTTGGTCCCGGCGGATATCCGACACCCGTTTCAGGAGGTTATTCGACCAGTCCAGCTTCCTGTTACTCCATGCCACCACCGCAACATATACCACAACATGACAAGACAAAGGATAGGTTAGTTGAATGGCAAGTTTCCCAACTTATAGTAAATAATATAAATATTATACTTTATATACTTAAGCATATCTACAACTAAACAGTTAAACAAGGACAATAACAGCATGTCCTGGTAACCATTTTAAATTTTAAGTTTCTTTTTTTTTGTTAGTTTTCATATAAATAAAGTAGTGTTGAGGTAGACGTAAAGAAACTTTATTAATACCATAAAATTGGGTAACAACAAGAACGAGTAGTAGTAACAACATTATATATCATTATTAAGATAATGAATGAGGGCGTTAATGGGGTTCGGTGGTATCCCTGTCTGTTTTAGCAAGAGTTTAGTAAAATATGCAACAATAACACTTATCATCGTCTCTGCCTGTAGTGACGAACACTGATATGGTCAGTGTTTGGTCTGTGTGTGTGTGTGTTAAATTATTATGAAGGTCCTTTGTTAGTGTGAGTACTTTATATTTTAATATTTATTAAGTTAAGAGACTGTATGCTGCAGCAGGACAGTCATAAAATTTGTAGTCCTTTGCGAATAAAGGTTAATCTAAACTCCATAAAACCAGACCTTTTCTATAAACATACCAGCAAACATATATCCATTTATTTAAATACTTATATAACTTTGCAGCTGTAAAAACTAATTTGTGTGTTAAAAAACTAAAGGAAATTATTCTTTAGTTGTGTATTCTAAAAAACACCCCTTATCATTTGCTTAGCTTTAACTTAAAAACTAAAACTTTAAAATCATGTAAAATTTACATTTGTCCTTTTCCTAAGAATAGTTTAATTTTTGTTGTTTAAAATCATTGAAGCCTTTAAGACAATGAAATGAATGAAAATTTGCTAAATTGTTTTATAAGTAGTTAGAAAAACTATTTGAAATTCAATTTAAAATTCTTTAAGTAGTGATTGATTTTAGGGATTAGCTACTTAGTTAATTTTATAAAGAAGAATACTGTCTACTTTTGTTTGTTGCAATTAAAGATAAAAAATTAATTAAGAGTTTTCTCTTGAAATTTTCTTTGTTTTTCTTTCGTAATACAGTTTAACTGGTTGCCCACGCACCGATCGCAATCATTTGCAACCTCATTCACAGGAACTGAAATGTCCCACCCCAGGTTGTGATGGTTCGGGTCATGTTACTGGTAATTATTCATCACATCGTAGCCTATCGGGTTGTCCTCGTGCCAATAAACCAAAAAGTAAACCCCGGGATGGTCAGGATTCCGAACCATTGAGGTAAGTTAAGAGTTCAAAACATTTTAGAAATATATATATTTGTAGAGGGAATGGAAGGGGTTTTGAAAAAAAATTTTAAAAAACGTTGATCTGTTGAGAATACGAACTAATTGAGACCCTTTGTAAGTAGGTTCACAAATAGGTTACCATTAAGTTTGTGTTATAAACTGATTACTCATGTTTACGTTTTTAAGTCGCTTGTGAGTGACTTCTTCGATACTGCATTCTAATTATCTTTATAGTGCAAAAGGGACTCTGTAATATCATTGTCTCTTGCAATATCTAATGAAAGGAGACAGTTATATAAATATTTTGAAATTCCCCCTAAAATTTTCAACTCTTCCCCCTTTTGTAACTTTAAGGGGTCTATTATCATTAAAGAAACAGCTTTTTTTATAACTATCAATCTTTTAGATGCCCCATACCAGGCTGTGATGGTTCTGGACATTCTACTGGTAAATTTTTATCACATCGTAGGTAAGTCAAAAGTTTTATTTACTTATATTATTTTCTCCAAAACCAAAATTTCTTTATTAAAATCAAAATATCTTGTAAAAAATATTAAGATTTATGTTTGTTTCGATTTCGTAAACTTTAGTGCTTCTGGTTGTCCCATTGCCAATCGTAATAAAATGCGTGTTCTAGAAGCCGGCGGTACTGTGGAACAACATAAAGCAGCTGTAGCTGCAGCAACTGCTATGAAATTTGATGGTGAGTGAATTAATATTAAGTTGTTCTGTTTAAATCTCAAATTTTTTTGAGCTATGGCAGTTTTAGTATGCAAGTATGTATTTATATACCCAGCAAAAACTCGGTAATGGTTTGTACTAACACAACTACTTACTTTTCAATTACTACTTCACACTCTTTGAGTAATATGTTTGTTTGTACATAAAACAAAACAACCTTTATTTTCGTATTTGTAAGTACTTATTTAAGTGCTTTTTTGTAAGCGACCGTATTGATTACTTGCCACCAATGACAACACCGTGTTAAAATAATGAATTAAAAAGCTTATAAAGTTGTAGTGAAATACATCTCGTTTATGTTTACAACTAAGTATCTTTCAATGAAAGTTTTTGCTGTGTATCTATTTAAATTGTTTAGGAGCTAAGAAAACATAACTTTTGATCAATGAAAATGCAATTAATGTGAAATACTATAACAATTTTTCCCCTTCTCCTAACAGGCTGCGGTTCTGCTTCCCAGGCTATTAAAAAACCCAAATTCGATGAGGTTACCATGGTGTATCCCAAAGGCTATACAGGTAAACCCAAAACCTAGCAAATTATTATTATTTTTTATATAATAACATTATTTCACCATAATTTCCAAGTAGTTCGATATTAAATATTTTGAAGTAGTTAAATAAATAAAAAAAACTTTTAAGTTGTGTGCGTGTGCTAACAAATTTTTTTCGTAAATTAATTTTATTATTTTTTAATTCAATCAAATTGTTTAATATTTTAGTTACTAACACCATTTAAAAAAACACAAATTTAAAACAAAAACTCACCAACTAAAACACTTTTAAACCCAAAAAACTAGTCTCATAAACAAAACCCCCTCAAAAAAAAAAAAAAAAGAAATTTTATTAATTTTTTAATCTTATTTTCTTTTCATTTCATGATGCGTTGTTTTTCGGTTTTAGATTATGCGACATTTTGTATCGGCGCTGAATATCTACTGTAAAAATAGTAAAACCTATAAAATCTAAAACAAATATTTCTGTAAATAATTTCCAACTAAAGAAATATCAAACGACGTTTCTAATAACACTCACACAACAAGAGAAAAATGATAAAAAAAACTATGTAACAAAACTATTTAAACAAAGACAAAGTTTAAAAAAAACGCCTAAAAGTGCCTAAAGGTTTTGTAACAAAAAAATATTGAGTTGTCTAAGGTAAGAAAGTTTACAAAATTAAACTTGTAAAAAACTATAGATTTTTGTTAATTTTTTTTCTTGACACTTGTCTTAAACAAAACAAAAATTTCTTAGCACACGCTCACGAAATTTTAAGCAAAAATTTTTAAACAGTAATTAAAAAAATTTATAATTTTTTTTTATAATTTAAGGCATGGAAATGATGATGAATAGCGTGGGCTCTACTTCAACCATGAATAATCCTTTAACAGGTCCTTCTTCCTCGGCCAGCATTAGCACTACAACTGGCGTTTTACCCGATAGTTTGCAGTCGGCCTCAACATCATCTTCCTCCACTTCTAATGTTAATGGCGACATAAATTCTGTAACACGTCATGAAGCCGAAAATGATATTAATAGTTTAGAGGCTGAAATCACCGAACTACAGCGTGAAAATGCCCGGGTAGAGTCTCAAATGATGCGTTTGAAATCGGATATAAATGCCATGGAAACACAATTGAACACCAGCGATAGGGTACGTAGGCTCAGGTTCGTTGAGGCAAACAAAACTTTAAAACCAAAAATCTCACCTAAGTATTTTGTAGTTGTTTAAAAAAATGTTTCTTTAGTTGCTTTTTTAATCAGTTTTAGTTGTCTATTAATTTTCTTATATTTTCTTTTACTTCCGGTTTCAGTTTCCTTATTTGGTTATTTTTATAACATTTCCTGTTTGGTTTTAATGATGATGATGATGACGATAATTTTGCTTAACAAGTTTGTAGAAAAGGCAAAAAGTTTGTTAAGTAAAAGGCAAGGAAAAAAATAAAAATTAAAAGAAAATTTTAGTCTAAAACTTTCTTTTTAAATTAGTTTTCAAGGACGTCTCAAAAGTCTTGATTTTTTTGTTATTCTCTACTTTTTTGCTTAGCAAAAAAGCTAAGAACTGAAAACATTCATGAATTTTTGCAGCCATAATAAATGAAATACAGTTGAAAAAAAGTTGGAGTTTTCTAACAATAAAACAAACTTTGTTTTAACGCGCCGCCGTAAAGTTTTTTCTTTCTGCTGTTCTTTTTTTTTGTAAAATTTTCCTTTACTGTGCCAAACTCGCTTGCTAAACTCTAACAAAACCCAAACATAAAAGTTCTAATTTCTCAAACAAAACCATCGTCCCCCAACCCGCTCCCTGCTAACGCTTGTCTCTAAAACTTGTCTACTACAACCAGTACAAACTTTGTGTTATTTAAATTATTATTAACTTGGTTTTAAATAGAAAAAAAGTATAAAAGTCACCCCTCTAGTGTTTCATGTTTTTATCAAAGTTTATCAATTAATTTTTATAGAAAAGTAACAACTTTTTTTTGCACAGTTTCTTTTCCTGCTACTTTTATTTTCTGTGCAAATACTATGTCGTTGACTTTTTTTTAAGTTTAATTTTCCAGTCAAAATATGGTATGAAATGAACTTTCTCACACGATTTTAGGCTAAAGTTTTTATTTTAATATTTTACTAAACAAAACAAAAAATGTGGTTTACAAATTTTTAACTGTTTAACAGATAAAGTTTTCTGAAAGGGCCAAAAAGTAAAACAAAGTTTTTAGACGCTAATGTTTCTTCTATAGTGAACAGACTGTTAAGGAAATATTTTTGTTTGTTTTAAAAGAAATTGTGTCAAATTGAAATAACCATTTATTGTTTAACAAATTTATTTTTTTTAATTGAAAGAAAATACTAATTTCTTTATATTTCTTTCTTTTGTAAATTTAATTTTTGTACTTTTTTAAGTCGCATATTTTACAAACTGCAATATATACGTAGTTATAAATGTAAGGGAAATCAATATACAGAAATTAGTATATATGAAAAAATACAAGATATTCAATACAAATTTCTATAACAATAACTTGTGATATTGGCGTTAGGGAGCGTGTATACCTGTATACCTGTGAAACTATTCAATGTATAATCCTCAAACTTTTACACAAACAACTTTCATATCAATATGACCAATAATAGGGACGTAACTCCTCCAATCTGAATACAACAACACAAAAAGATAGATAGATAAATAGATAGATAGATAGATGGATAGATAGATAGATAGATAGATAGATAGATAGATAGATAGATAGATAGATAGATAGATAGATAGATAGATAGATAGATAGATAGATAGATAGATAGATAGATAGATAGATAGATAGATAGATAGATAGATAAATAGATAGATAGATAGATAGATAGATAGATAGATAGATAGATAGATAGATAGATAGATAGATAGATAGATAGATAAATAGATAAATAGATAAATAGTTAGTTAGTTTTACACCTTGGCGTGTTGTGTGCTCCCTAACCTTAGGTGGGAGTCGAGCCCATCGCCTCCGAACTACCAGTCAAGAACTAGCCATCCGTGATACTTAGTTAGACAAGCGAGAGAACTTAAATTTACTCTTCATCGATTCCTCAATTATTTTTACTTAATCTATATAGGCGAAGGTGTTTTGAGCCCACTCTTTCCAAGTACGTAAATCGAAACACAAAATACCAAACAAAATTAATCAGAATGCATATTTCTATGTAAAGAACTTTCTTACTCCTTCACATATAATTAGTTAAAATTGATCCTAGAGACAGCTATAAAGCCTGTTTCATACAAAAATGTAACCTTACTAGAAGCATTTAAATGCGATTTAAAAATAACGACAAATTGATCCTATTACTTATAGAGAGGTGTTAATTTGTAACAAAAAAACTTTTTCGTTTTAAAATCTAATTAGCACAAACAAATTGAATCAAATATGAAAAATGGTATTATAGAAATTGCTCAAGCATTTCCATTTATATTATTTCTAATTACACAATTATACTAAATTAAATATTTAAAAAATTCCTCCTATTATAAAACAATATTTCAAAAGTTACTTTTAAATGTAGTTTTAATTACACACAAATATTTGTGTGTATTTATAATGAAAACAATTATATATTTTTTTTTACTTACTCTAAATAATGTAATACAATAAATTACATATAATAATTCATTGTTTACCAAAAAACGAAAAGAAAAACAATATAAAAATGCATTCTTCGTATATAATTTGCAAATATAAATTACTATTTTCAAAATGGCGTTTAAATGATTATAAACGTAAAAAAAGTGTATGTGTAAAAAAAATCTATAGCATGGTATATGTATACCCACCTAAATATATTAAACATGTCAAAATAAGCACAACAACTATAGAGAAAGTCTACCAATGAAATTTTACTGTTACACAATGCATTTGTATGCAATTCGTTTTTTTTTTTCATCTGAAAATATAACAACAAAAAAAGAACAAGAAAAAAGCTTCCAGCCAACAACCCCTAAAAACACAAAAATAACAACAACGGCTACAAAAATTCCCTAAAGGTAGAAAAGCACACAACATACACTCATAAAAAATGTCCATGCGCAAAATGCATTGGAATGAAAATAACAATTTGTTGGTACCAAATAAAATGTTCTCCCCAAACACACCGCCACACCTATTAAGGAGCACACACACACAATGATATGGTAGAGGCTCTAAGGAAAATTATGAGAATGTGTGTAAATAATAATAACAACAACAACATCAAGCGCCTCTTTACACACCCACATACAGAAAAAACTCTCTCTTTCTCTTTCTCATTTATATTAGTAATTTTTTTCACTTTCTTTTTTGTCAAACCTCACAGGACTATTTTTATCTGTAGAAATTTAACCTTTTGGCCTCCCCAAGGAGGTGGTAAAAGCATATGTGCGTACGAGTGTGTGTGTACTTTTAGGAGACTCCTGTTGTGTAAAATACAAATACCAATGAAAATATCCGAAATAAATTCAACATCCCTCGTTGTACTCTGCCACCCTTATTACTCATACCCTTCCGTTAAGACTAAAATACAGTGTTGGGGAACTGTTTGAAATAGCCCCATAATTTTTTTTTTTCGTTTATATAACAATGAAAAAGGGCGTCACAGAATTTTTTTCCTTTACGTTTTTTCTACCATTTATGTATCGTTTTGTATTATATACAATATAATATTTTGTTGTTGTCATATATTTTTTCATTCCTTACATACATATACATCACTTGGTTGTATGTATATACATAGATTTATATATACATATATATATCCCAGTTTTTTCTGTAATATTACATGGCAAGTGGAGTGTTTTTATCTTTACTTTTTTTTTTGCTTATTATTTTTCATTTTTTTTCAAATTTTTCTATTGAACTCAAGTGCACTCAAAACGATCCTGACGTTATTGCAGTCTCGTATTTATTTATATTTTTTTTGTATCTACCAAAATTGAATTAAATAAAATTCAATTTAATTTAATGTAACGCATTATGAAGGAAGTTAAAAGTTGTGCAATACAAATAATAGTCCTTATTTAAGGGGATTTTCCTTTATTGTTTGTTTTTTAATGTAAATAATTATAGAAATTTGTTTAAAACGGACTGTTTATTTCAATAAAGAGCTTGAAAGTTAATTATAACTAACTAACTGACTAACTCAATAATTAACTAAATAACTAACTAACTAACTAACTAACTAACTAACTAACTAACTAACTAACTAACTAACTAACTAACTAACTAACTGACTAACTAACTAACTAACTAACTAACTAACTAAGTATTATCCATCTCTTCATTAAAATATTTTCCTTCACAACCCCTTTCTATGACAGTTCAAATGAGACTGAATTTATTCTTAAGCCAATTTTATGTTTATACACTTCAATATTTTGAATTAACTATTTCTTTACATTATTACATAATTGTTTAATTTTCTTTTAGTTATTAACTTTATAAAATATTTATATTCATTACATAATTTGATATAATTTTGTATTAACAATTTCCTTTAATTTCTATCATTTTAGGAGACTTCTCCGCTGAGTGCTCATCAACAGCGTTCTCTCGCTTCGGTGACTAGCAGTGCTGGAGGAACAGCAGCTCTTGCTGCCGTCACCTCCAGCACAACAGCAGACTCAGCGCTTGCAGTCACCACCAATCACAACAGCAGCAGCGGCAACAGTAACAACGCCAGCAACAACA